>NW_017306421.1:382662-391280 GCF_000935625.1 Nanorana parkeri | reverse complement strand
GTGGCACTTAAACCCCCCCCCCCCCCTCCCAATCCCCACCTTTAAAAAGATCCCACAATCATTGGTCGTCAGTGGCCCTTTAAACACACACACGCAAACATACCTTTAAAAAAAAAAAATCCCACAGTCCTTGTTGGTCACTGGCTTTTTAACCCCCATTATAAAAAACAAAAACATATCATTGTTGGTGGTCCGAGGCACTTTAACCCCCATTCCTTCACCTTCGAGCCACCATGATCTTCCTGCCTGAGTTTACAAACATTCAGCCTATTCACAAAGAAGGAAGGTGAGCTACCTCTGTTGTTAGTGGACTACATGTTTGTAACCACAACTTGTGTTTACACTTGGCTGTGATTGGTTCACAGCGATCACAAGGTACAGGTCTTCTCTGATTGGATCTGTACATCATGACTACATTGTATTATGTGTTGCATAAATCTCCTAATGTTTGAGGACCTGAATATGACCTCATAGGGTAATTTTAAAAAAGACCAGCAGTGAATGCGGTGAAGTATGTTTAATAAATTGTGCCAAGGTGCTGCTACCTGTCTAGTGAGATAGATTTTCAAGGGAGAGTCTCCTCCTCGGATTTCTTCTTGGAAAGCAATAGACACTGGAGTAGTTTTCTTTAGCTCTGTTTCATAGTTTTATATTGCTTTGCTGAGGGATGCTCAGTGATGGAAATAAAACAATTTTCTGTTTCTCTTGGGTCATTTTGCAATAGCTGGTTTCACGAGCTGATTGAGCTGTATGATGTCCTATTGCAGCTAGAAATGTTGGTAGAACACAATAGCTAATAGTATATTTCTCCCAGGAAGTCTACTTTGAGCATTGACACTATTGACAGAAAATGTGAGGGATTGATGCTATGTGCCTTGACATATGTCTATATAGCCCTACTTTATTATGGTATTTTTTCATATTTGGTGTAACTTTTAGTACTGGTTTGAATAGATGGGATAAAATATTGCAAAGACTGTAAATACTGAGCGTGTAACAAATATAAGCTGTATTTAGGTCCCTAAGCCAACTGGAGTAAAGAAGGGATGGCAGAGAGCCTACGTAACCATAAGCGATTTCAGGATCCTCATATATGATGCCAGCAATCAAGCAAACACAATTCTACAGGCCATTGACATGAGGTTTGTACCAAAGTGCAAAAGCCTGCTCTCAAATGTGCACGCTATCAATCTCCGTTTTCTGTGTGCTTTCCCAATGTCCGTACGTTTACTGTTGCATGAGGAATAATTCTTTTAATTATCTGTAATTATATATGCAAAAAATAAGTCAAGGCAACTGGACTTGCTGTATTTTTCTTGAAGACGTTTCGCTGGTCATCCCACCAGCTTTCTCAATTCAGAATGACTTGTACAAAAAATTATCTGGGAATAAATATGGTGAATGTTGCTCCAATCCACACTTAGTCGCAACCAGGTGTTGATTGCCTTTGCATAATTGAAGCTAGGAGGTGTTAATAACCTGCCCAGACAGAGGTGTTAAAACAGCATTGTACGTGGCAGACAATAGATGTCTCACCCCCCCACTGCTAAATACTGACCAGAGAGTTTGGTTCTTCTATGCTGTGCCATACGCTGGTGTAGCTGCTGTTTTGTTTCACCGACATACAATTCTGAGCACTCCTCACTGCACTGGACTGCATACACAATGTTGTTCATCTTGTGTTTTGGTAGTGGGTCTTTTGGGTGAACCAGTTGTAGTTTTTGGGTGATCCAGCGAAACGTCTTCAAGAAAAATACAGCAAGTCCAGTTGTCTTGACTTATTTTTTACAGATACACCATGACCTGGATGTGTGAGAACCTTCACAGACATATCTGTAATTATGTATATCCTAAATATTTTCAGTGAAGAAAATGATGTTGCTTTATAGGAATTTATATGTATTCCTTTGATCTCCAATAAATAAAGCCAACATAGATAATGTTGCTGATTGCAAAATGTCAATAACTTTATTATGTAAGAATGTAACAAAAAAAATAGATCACCAAATTACTTCATATGTAACCTTTAAAATGTTATCGCACCTTTTAATTTCTTGCAATCCTTGCATTTCCTTGGGTGTCTCAGTCACTCGTAAGAATTCCATTGCAGCACTGCGTGACAGATGTTGGTATGTGAATTTGTCGCATGGAGAGCAACACTGAGGCTGGTGTGTCCATACTGTGGCCCGTAGGTGCACGGGATCATTGATTGCTATGACACCATCAACATAGCATCGTTGGTTGTTATGGTGCTCTGCGGCCGACATTGTCCCAGCAACCAAGGACCCTGTGCAGCTGACAACATCCTACTAACCAGTGAAGATGTGGGCCAACAGCACCAATGTGTATTTGCTATGAATCTGTTGCAGCCATAGGTACATATTATGCTTCGTTCACACCATCAGCAGTGCGTTCCGGTTTCGGCTCCCTATTTTGCTGGGCAGGAGGGGGCGTGGCGGGCCATTCAAGTGAATGACACAGTAGCCACGCCCTGTGGCCGCAATGCGAGCGCCCGCACGCAACCGCAAGGCACATTGTACCTGCAGTGCTTTCCGTGCGGTGCATTAAAAAAATTTATTGCAGCATATTAGGGAGCCGGCCGCAATGCGGGCAGTGCGTTCCAGTCCAGAATCGCACCGGAACGCACTGCTGATGGTGTGAACTAGCCCTCTAAGTGCCGCAATTAAAAACGTTGTGAATTTTTCGCACATGTTGGTATTAACTACGTTCAAACTGGAAGAAGTGTCACCAGCACCCCAAAGAAGATAAAATGACTGTAAATGTATTTACATAGCGTCATACAGCCAAGATAACATTTCGGGGCCACGCAGGGTTCCTTCCTCAAGGTGACATAGTGACTAAATTTACACTGATTTCATCTTCTATGGAGTGTTGGTGATCCTTCTTCCAGTTTGATCCTATCATGCACACCGCTATCCCTTGCTGTCAGTACGAGGACCCTCCCTTACTATAGCTGGTCAGTTTTCTGTATGGAGTTCAATTTTAGACTGTATTTGCGATAGTTTTATAGTTAATATCGATAACCTTTTCATGAATTTGGTCCAAGTGTTCTAGATACAACCATAATGCAGCAATTGCGTCGCAATGCCTTTAATGACTCGCCCCCTATAGTGTCAGCTTACATTACACTGTACACAATGGTTTCAGGTGTGCTGTCTCATAAGAACTTTGTGTGGCAGTGTAGTCCTACAATGCTCCTGCCTGTAGCTATCTATGATCTGTGCTACAAAGAAAATAGAGAAAAGCAGGGCTTTAATACATTTCTATTTAGGGGTGTGGTGCCTATGCATAATGGTTCAATTTTTATGAGTTAAACTTATGATCTGTGCTATATGAGCCCTCCACTCCCACAGACTGCTGCAGAAGGAGATAATATAGAGACTGTGGGTTAGGTGATCGATGGATTAATAGGGGATCATTGAACTTTGCTTTGTCTGCATTAGTGGCCACTAGAGGTTATATTAACCCTTTCGCTGCCAAGGACGTACGGCATACGGAGCTACAAAAGTGCTTCCAGCTGGCCAGCTAAGTATGCCGTACGGACCTGGCATTTACAGCTGTCCTACAAATTTAGTATCACCATCTTTTTATTCTACCGGGCCTGCGCTTTCAGAAAATATATGGTTTGGGGGGTCTTTTACAAACGCTAGCAACGCAGCAGTTGAAAATCAAATCAATAGTAAAAAATTGCAGAAAAATCAAAAATGGCTTGGCCAGCTGATTTGAAAAATGTTCCGGAGGGCTTGGCAGCGAAAGGGTTAAAGGATACCTGTCAGGAGAGAAACAAGGAGACTGTTATTGCTGACCGTGTCTCCTGAAGATGTTACTTGCTTGGCTCTCATGTTGACCCTTTTGCACCAATACGGAGTCTCGCTGGACTGAACCAAGTATGTAGATAAGTCCTTTTGACTTTATTGAACATTTCAGACATTCTGGGAACCTTTCTAAATTCCCACTCCAATCTTGTATTACAATTAGGGGCCGGCAGTCTTTAAGTGATCACTTACAATACTTTCCCTGTCTTGTCACTTTACCACTAAATTAGATTACTTTTTTCTTATTTTTCCCATTTCTTTCCAGGGACCGTCATTTTTCAGTCAGTTCAGTGTTGGAGTCTGATGTGATTCATGCAAACCCCAAAGACATTCCTTGTATATTCCGGGTAAGACATAAGCACTCCCAATACTTATTAAAAAAATAAAATAAAATCCAGCAAGATACTGTATTTCACATTTTACTCTTTTAACTTGACAAAGGTTTACTGTGTTTCCAGGTAGTTTTGCTGCTCCAAAAGTTCCCTTTTGATCTCATGCTGTTGAGTGCTTTTTTTTTTTTTTACCATCAGCAGATAATCGCTGTATATGTACTGGTGTTTCTGAATGTTCCAGACTTTGATGGCACTCACATGTTATGTCATTTACATGCATTGCAGGTAACGTTCTTTCAGCTCTCATCCCCACCCATCACATCCACTCAGCTCCTGCTGGCAGACACTGGGGAGGATATGCAGAAGTGGGTTCAGGTACTGAATGAGCTCAGGTCACTCCTGAATGAGCAGAAGCCACAAGATTGCTCAGTCCGGTTACTGAAGGAGGCTTATGATAGTGCATTGCCACTAATAAGGACAGCACAGTGTGCAGCAATCATAGGTAATGTGATCACAATATAATGGTTTGTTTCTGTGCTCCACCTTTAGGCCCCGTTCACACCTGAGCGTTTTACAGCACGTTCCTACGCTCGGTAAAACGCGCAACAGGTGAAAACCCATGGTTGCCTATGGGTATGGTTCTCGCCTGCGCGTCTTACCGCCCGTTCGATCGCGTGGTAAAACGACATACGCCCAAGGAAGTACATGAGCTTCTTTGGGGCGTATTGACGCCCGTATCAGCTGAATTCCCCATCAGAAACGCGCGTTTGACGCGCGTTTCTTTTACCGCAAATCGCTGTAAAACCGCGCGGCAAACGCGAGTTTCCAATACGCTGAGATGTGAACCCAGCCTTAGAGCAGATATGAGCGTAAAGCTAAACTCCTGCTTTCAGGAAGCTTTTTTTTATCTGCCAAAGGATTTGCATTTTTGTTCATCAAGTCTTTTGATTTACAGAGATGCCACAGCCCTATCTGGCAGGGTAGAAGACCTGACTTTTTTCTCTGCTGCAGTTAAATAAATCTTTACAGGTCTTGTCCCTCACCAAGCCTATGAATAAACCGTGAAAGGAGAAGCGGAACACATATGATTGCATCTCTTTTTCACTCTGCTCTCTCCTATCAACGAGCTGTTTGCACTGCAGCACAACTAATTGGCTACTTGTGCTGATTCTCCCTCCTCAAGTCTGAACTTTGCTGTACAGTGAGTGCAAGAGGCTGACATCAAGTTGAATTGCGGTAGTTACACTGCTTTTATTTAAAAAAAAAAAAAATTTGTGATGCATACAGGGCTGCGTCATTTGAGTCTTTCATTTCTGCCAAGAGTTTAACTTTATTCATTATATTCCCTAAACAGGTGTTTCTGGCTGGTTTTTATAAATGACTGTTCAGCTGACATGGAAATATTCAGACACACACATGCTTCATATGTGTTATTTGCTTTTAACGCAAATACTTTAAGCAACCATTGTCTTGTGATAATAGATTACAATCATCTGATGGTGACAATTTACAGTGTTCATTCTTCTTTCAGATCAAGAACGAATTGCTTTGGGAACAGAAGATGGACTTTTCTTATTGCATATGCATAATAATGGTAATAATGTTTATGAATTAACACCTAGCAAGGATCCGTATATACAGCTTAACAATCCATCGGCTGGTACATACATTTCCTTTTCCTGGAAGTATGTTTCAGTATGTTTACCCATCAATAGCTGACATGGAGACCATGGCTGGGCTTAGCATCTGGGGGTATATGTGGTGGGGTTTTAGGTTTGCCTGTGAAATGTACTTTAGATCCCAAATTATAAGCAGGGTACTTGTATTGACTCCGGACTATAAAACCAAGAAATAGGTCATGGTAGGGCTGGTGGGCAGTCTTTTTATTGTAACACACTATAGTTTAGGTATGCACAATTATACAATGAATTCAGACTAAGATGTTATAACTGTTTTGTTTTAAATAATCACTTTCTATAGTAAAAAATCTCAGAGCACTAGCCTATGCAATGAATACACTAAAATGCATCCCCTTACTGCATCCCTCCCTATCTACAATAAAGGAGAACTATGGGGTTAAGGCTTTTCCCCATAGTTCTCCTTAGGGTAACGGGAGGACACAAACTAGCGTCCTCCCGTCACCCTAGGCTCAGTATACCGCTGTAGCTCGCGGTATACTGAGACGCCACAGCTGAAGCGGATCCCGACAATTATGCCGGGATACGCCCAGCTGCGTGCCTGACAGCTGGCTCTGCCTATCTAGTGGCAGAGCCAGCTGTACCCTCCCCCGTCCGTTCCGCCAGTCAGCGCTGGCGGATCGGAGCGTTGAGGGGGGAATCCAGCCCCTTCCCTGTCACGGCAGAGAGCCATGACAGGATCGAGAGGTGAGCGAACGCGGATATGTGTTCGCTCATCTCCCGATCAGCGAATACCGGTATGTGTTCGCTCATCTCCCGATCTACTGAGCCGACTTGTGACAGTCTCATTGTCACAGGTCGGCTAGAACTATGAGGTGAGTGAAAAGCACTCACCTCATAGTTCTCCTTTAATGAGTATTTTTTCTCCTATTGCTTGCATTTTCTTGTCTTTTCTATTTACATATGTGTGTATTTAGGCTTTTCATTGACTCCGTGTCCTCTTGGACTTTGATACATGAGACCTGCATACCATTAGTTGTTTCTGTGAGCTCTTACAGGCTCAAGCTCATTTCATTCCCTTATATGCACATCTAAGCTGCCTTCCTTGTATGATAATCTGCTTTTACTGGAAACAAGTCCTACACAGAAATGTAGTAGTTTGTGAAAAATTCCTATTTACATAAATATTTAATCCCTGTGTTGTTAAAGCTCTGAATATACACAAGTAAAACGTGTGTTTGGTAAGAGAAATTGCCTTCACTAGTGAATCATTAAAAATAATTGCCAGAGTTTCTGGATGAGAATTCTAAACTTAAAAGTTCCTTGTTCAGATTCTGAAGCTGAATAAGCAATATCCAAAGCTTTTAAACCTGAACTTGAGACAAATTATCTGAAATATACAGTTGAAATACATATATGGAAGCTCTTTCACCCTACAAATGTATTTTTTTTGTGTGTGTGTCCATCCAGTCCTGGAAATTGCCTAAGCCTGCCAAATCTCCCTACCAGGCTGGCGACCTGACTTTTCTCCATTGCTATTCAACAATACAGTTTGGCCACCTCCCTGTCCCCTGCCTGTGTTTGGAAAGTAAAGAATCAGCAGTCTGAGGTCGTGATTCTTTCCTCTTGTCGGTATGTTCCTTCTCAGCACAGTACACTGCAGCACATCTGACTGTCTCCTAGTACTGCCCCACCCTGTCTGCCTCTTCAGTCTCACGCTCTACTAATGGCTCCAGTGCTGCCTGCAGCATGCCCATTGATGCAGCCAATATCTTCAGCCTGAAATCAAGTTGCACTCTGATCATAGCGTGTATCCCATCTTTGGGGTCCTCACTAGCTTCATCGGGTAAAGCCAGCTCTTCTGCCCTCTCAGCTGATGATGTTGCTCCAGTCATGCAAGACTTCAGAGGTACTGTATTTGCTGACTCTGACTGTGGAGGCTACAAGCATGCCTCTGCACCTTCCCCTGAGGATCTTTATAGATTTACCTGTGGCATTTGTGGCTTATGACCTATTAGTTGCATGACTGCCTAACTCCAGTTTTTGATGGATTTACTTGCCCCTAAAGAGTTGCAGTCGACTGGTAGGACTCCAAAGTTAAGAGACAGTTATGACTCTTATGGATGGCGTGTGCATCACTCTGAAACTAGAGGTTCAACCTGTTGCTTTTATTAGTGCTGTTTCTAGTCTTGGGTCCTTTAATGCTCCTAAGACCACAACGGTTTTCTATGGCACCCATTTTTCCAACTCTCTCTCTCTTTGATAATTGGAAACACCCTCACATGTTTTTTGCTCCCCCTCTAAAGTGCTTATTAGCCTGTTACCTGTTTAGGGAGGATTTTGTACAAAATCTGGCATTGTCCCACTTTAACAACGTGACCACCATACCAGTGGAGGATACCCCTGTCTTTAGGGGCCCAACCGACAAACGATTCTGCCTCATACTCTTCTTTGCTGTGACTTTGCTTTGCCAAACTATGACTGACTGATCAAAATCCCTAAAAGGGACCTTACCACTACTGATCCCTTGCTTATAAAACATGTGATACAAATGTCTGTTGCCTTTAGTTGTGAAGGTCTACTTGAAGTCTCCCGGCTTAATTATTGCGTGGGATAGGGAACTTGCGTTCCATAGTCCATGACTTTAGCCACTGTGTAAGTATCATTTAATTTGTATGGACTTTGAAGGACAAACTCTTGATGTAAGTTTCAAGAATTCTACTGATGGCAAACTTTGAACTTCCATTTTTGCTGGCAGTTATGAAAAGTCTTTTTATGTTGCACCACTCCTGCAACATCCACGCCCCCCCCCC
>NW_017306421.1:377410-382546 GCF_000935625.1 Nanorana parkeri | reverse complement strand
CCCCACCCCCCCCCCCCCCCCCCCCCCCCCGTCCCCAAGCTGGGCTTCCACTCCACCCTGCAAGGTCTGGGGCTCAAGTCTGCTAAACCCTCAGACAAACCTTCCTCTGCATGAAGGTACACCCCAGTGGGAGGACTTTTGTTAACCTTGAAAATTGAACAGCATGCATATCGGATGCTTGGGTGCAGAAGGTGGTTTCCAGCGGCTCCAAGCTAGCGTTATGCTCTCCTCCCTGCCCCATCTTCAGTTTCTCACCTCCAATTTCCCTGTGCCACTGCACAGATTAGTAGATCTCCGTCAAGCCCCTTTGGGTCGTTAAGATCTCATTGCCCCAATTCCTGTGGAAAAAATAAATGTTTCAGGGGTTTTACGCCAACCTGTTCACATTTCCCAAACCCAAAGGGGCATCTGCTCCATCTTGAATCTCAAAGCACTGAATGTCACTATTCAGGCTCGTAAACTCTGCATGGAATTCACTAGGTCTGTCATCCCCCTCCCTTCACCAGATGACATGAGAGTCCTGAGTTAAATGGTAACTGCCTATGAGGTAGTCCCATTTGCTCAGTTTCTTTTCAGGTTGCTACAATGCAATATTGTCATTGTAGGAAAAGTCAGTCCAGGCCCTGAGCAGATCAATTAATTTGGCACAGAGTGCCTGGTTATCTTTGGCTCAGGGACTGTGCAACTGGAGTCAGGGACGTTCTTCCTTTCCATCTTATGCAAGAGCCTCATGCTGGATTTCAGCCTGTTTTGGCTGGGGAGTAGTCCTGGGCACCCTGTCTGTGCAGGGTACTTGGTCTTTGAAGAAGCCTGTATCTTGATCAACATCCCGTAACTTTGGGTGATTTGGCTGTCTCTGTAACCTCTGACATGCTGCTGAATAATCCTCCAATGTGGATTCAATTAGACAACATCACAGCAGTGGAGTATATCTGGGTAAAACTAGAAGTCTCTCCATGGCAAAGGGTAGAGTGGATCCTGTCCTGGGAACAACCTCATGTTCTTGCCTTGTCCACTTCATCCCAGACATGGACAATTGGCAGGCAGACTTTCTGGCTTCCAATTTCAACAACAAAGTGCTCAGTGTTGTCTCCAGGCACAAGGATCCTTTAGTGGAAGCAGTGAATGTTCTGGTGGCTCCACGGGACCAGTACACCTATCTCCTCAACCAGCTTTTCATTCTACCATTTCTTGGTGGCTCAGACATACCACTGTCCAAGCTTATGGTCTTTTGGATAGGGTTCTAACCTTTCCTGTCAAGCCATGCTCTACTAGATCTGTGAGTGCCATTTGGATCTTTGGCCTCAGACTACTGTTTCCCAGATTTGCAAGGCTGCCACCTGGTCTTTTGTTGACACATTTTCCAAGTTCCACCAGGATGTTCAGGTCGCATCTGATGGTAGCTTCAGGCTTAAATTTCTTCTGGCGGATTTTTCAGCTTGCAGACAGTCCCCAGTTCTTTTGTTTTTAATGGGTCTGTTATCGTTTTGTTTGCAATGTTGCCCCATCCTCCGTTGGATTGCTTTTGGACATCTCGACAGTTAGTGACTTCCTGTGTACCTCAATGTATGAGGAAAAATTAGGATTTTTGTACTCCACCATCAAATCCTTTTCATGGAGTCAATTGAGGAAAACTGGTTCCAACCCTCTGTTTTATAATCCTGTCCTTGGTACTGCTTTGCTACAAATTGAGGCATAAGGTGGGTAGCAGCGGTTATCCTGGGCTGGCCTCCAATTTTTTTGTTTGCCAGTGTCCAATACTCCTGTAAGTGGCATTATAACTCAACGGTTAAGAAAATAATTTTTCCAGAAGTACAACAGTTTTTTTCCTATTCTCTTATTTTAGACCACACAGATGCTGTCTAGAGATGGTGTTCTCTCTACTAAGGAGACTTCTCAGAAAACTCAAGTGAGGCTAACAGTCATATTCAAGGAGCTGTAACTGGAATGAATGGTCAGCCATGTCAAGAGATCTGTACAACACTGACAAAATTTAAAGCCATACATGTAACACAAACCTAACATGATCCACAGCTCAAACACTATACATACAATACATTAGGATGGTAGCATTATAGAGCTTTGCTGTTTTTTGTAAGAAAAAAAAAGCAGATTATCAAATCTCCTGAAAGAAAGGTAAGTGCAACATCTGGCAGTCTTGGTGGAGGGAATGCTCATTGTAAGATACTGTAGATAGACAGACATCTTTTAAAGTGACACTAAACTCGGAGTTATATTTTAAAATGCCTTCAAGTACAGTACCTTAACTATTAACAATACTGTACCTGTGTGCATCACTCAGCTGTAGATCCTCAAATCATCTCTAAATTGGTGCTGACACTGTCCTTCCTTCTGGAGAGTGGGCACTTTTGTTCCCCATTTTCCGTGTGTGTTGTAAAGTAGTCACAGCTCCAAGCTTGCTTCTGTGATGGACTACAATCTCAGGTTTAGTTTACTAATTTGTATTGAGATTGTAGTCCATCACAGGAGTTACCTTGGAGCAGTGACTACTTGACAACACACAAAAGGAACATGAGGAACAAAAGTAGCCACCCTCCAGAAGGAAGGACAGTGTCAGCATGAATTCAGAGATAATTTGAGGATCTACAGCTGAAAGATGCACACATAAGGTACAGTATTGTTAACAGTTAAGGTATTTGAATGCATTTTTTTAATGTAACTCCTGAGTTTAGTATCACTTAAACTGTTACTGTCTGAAGCTAAACATAACTAGAGCACTGGCTTTGCTGTATATTAAAATGTATTATAACTCCTTAATATGAAATTGTTTTCTTTAGAAATCACTCAGCTAGGAGACTGCAAGAGAGTAGCTTCTTTGCGCTGTGTCTCTGAAGTCCAGCAGTTAGTGGTGCTTAGTGGAAAGAGTCACAGCGTTCGCCTATTCTCCTGGGACTTTATACCAGACTCGACCGGAGTAAAGATTCCTGAGGCAAAGGGCTGTCAGGCCATTACATCTGGTCTGGTTTGCCAAGGCTCCACAGCTGTTTTGTGTGCCGCTTCCAAGCGTCAAGTCACCTGCTTCCAACTGACAAACCGCAAGGGTCTTCCACGCAAGATTAAAGAGTTCCAGGCACCTGGAGCGGTGCAGTGCATGGACATCTTGGGGGAACGACTTTGTGTTGGCTATTCCTCTGGATTTTCTCTTTATCCTCTCCTAAATGAAGGAGCTCCATTTAACTTGCCCCACCCAGATGAACCTAAACTATCTTTTCTGGCACAGACTGCCCATGATGCCTTTTGTGCAGCAAGACTCACCCTTAGTGAATACCTACTGTGCTTTTCCACATTTGGAGTCTATGTGAATGCAGAAGGTAAAAAGTCTCGACCGCAGGAGATTATGTGGCCTGCTCCTCCACTGGCCTGCTGTAAGTATTATACTGTATCTGTGTGACGTTGGTTATGGTACTGGTGCCGATGGCTGTTTCCTATTTAATGTTGTGTTAATATAGCATTTGTTGGGAAGCAGCTAAAAATGCCCATCTCCCATTCAAAGCATTTCCAAATCCTATAATCCTCTAGCTCCCTTTTTATGGTCAGGTGTGGGATCCAGGATAGAGGGGCCTAGAAGTGCTTATAGGTTGCAAAAGCAAAGGGGTAACTTTTCTCTGTATAGGTATTGGTGACCTTTTATTTCCCATTATGGAATTACAGTCATCTGATATTAACTTATTTACATCCTGTTAAAATATTTATAATGGTTATGGGCAGTAAACAAGAAATATTCTGAGCAAAAGAGCAGAGGGTTGTTGCTTTGTGCACCAAAGGTTGTGTGCCGACCGGGTACATTGATGGCAATCCAGGCAAGAACAATTATATCAAGTAGACTAACATGTTAGTATGTGCTGGCCAGCAGTTTTTGTGCTCATTTCTCCCAAAACTGAAAGACTAGTGTGACCAACTCTTTTATTATTCCTAGTAAAGTTTAATATGGTACATGGCTTGTTATAAGGAGGGTTGTTTGCTGTCATTGGCGGTAGGATAGAAAGGAAATCTAATATATCTTGATGTGGGCAAGTTTTTAAATATTTTTCTTGCTAGGTTAAACAAAGATCTTAGGTGACCAGTAGTTCATACTAACAAATCACACTCCCTTTTAGCAGCCAAGACTTCCCACAATTTAATACTTTTTAGTGCATGAAGTTTAATAGTTTAAATGGCTTGATCAGTTTAAGAAGATTGACGCTTATATTGCACAGCCTTAAATTGTATGTAAAGCCAAAACTTGTTCTCACTTTTGGATAAAGTTGTGAAGGGTTTAAACTTGTTTTTGTGCTTTGTGCATCCCATTGAAGAGATTTCCAGTCCAGCGATACAACAGGTAGTAAACCAAAATCTCTGCAAAGTGAGAGGAATTCTCCTTTTAGACAGCTGTCACTGGAACTTGAATTTCTCTACTCCGTTGTGGAATTTCCCTCACTTTCAGCCCTGATGGCAATGGTCATTCAGACAAACCGAGAGACTGAATCTACCAAGGGGGGCAAAAAAAATAATAGGGATTTCTAAAAAAAAATTTTTGCCTATACGCACACTTAAAAATCACCAAAATGAAATTTGCTTGTGGATGTTTCACTGATGAGTGTGAAGTCAGGATGATCGGAAACTGACAGTATAACTTTGGAGTGTTTCTCCCTGCAGCATACACATCTCCTCACCTAACAGTTTTCAGTGAAAATGCGGTGGATATATTTGATGTACGAAAAAGTGAGTGGCTCCAAAGTGTTCACCTCAAGAAGGTAAGATTTT
The DNA here is from genome assembly GCF_000935625.1 of Nanorana parkeri. Lineage (NCBI taxonomy): Eukaryota > Metazoa > Chordata > Amphibia > Anura > Dicroglossidae > Nanorana > Nanorana parkeri. Next base: position 377,782 of record NW_017306421.1, on the reverse strand, counting down.
TCAGCATGTACTTTAACACAGAGTATTCATTATTTCAGTCCTTGATTAAATATGCTATTTTGTCTTAGCCAGCCACAGGAAACCAGAGCACTGCACACTTTCCCCCTTCCTATTAAAGACAGTTCATGTGCAGTGCCACAGACATTTCTCCGGCATAGTTTAGTAACTTGTGCTTTTGCATTCACAAAATCAGGCTGAACCTCAGGCAGATATATTTTACTTGGTATTGGCCTCTTGCAATCTTCTATACAGCAGCACTCTGAGGGAGGGGTAGAATTTTGAACCAGTAAGGTGCATGCAAATATGTTGACAAGAAACATGCTGACAGGAGCAGAGCAGAGTGGGACGGGAGACCGCAGAAGGTTGGTGGTA
>NW_017306421.1:363312-376837 GCF_000935625.1 Nanorana parkeri | reverse complement strand
CCCCCCCCCCCCCCCCCCCTCCCCAAGCTTGGCTTCCACTCCACCCTGCAAGGTCTGGGGCTCAAGTCTGCTAAACCCTCAGACAAACCTTCCTCTGCATGAAGGTACACCCCAGTGGGAGGACTTTTGTTAACCTTGAAAATTGAACAGCATGCATATCGGATGCTTGGGTGCAGAAGGTGGTTTCCAGCGGCTCCAAGCTAGCGTTATGCTCTCCTCCCTGCCCCATCTTCAGTTTCTCACCTCCAATTTCCCTGTGCCACTGCACAGATTAGTAGATCTCCGTCAAGCCCCTTTGGGTCGTTAAGATCTCATTGCCCCAATTCCTGTGGAAAAAATAAATGTTTCAGGGGTTTTACGCCAACCTGTTCACATTTCCCAAACCCAAAGGGGCATCTGCTCCATCTTGAATCTCAAAGCACTGAATGTCACTATTCAGGCTCGTAAACTCTGCATGGAATTCACTAGGTCTGTCATCCCCCTCCCTTCACCAGATGACATGAGAGTCCTGAGTTAAATGGTAACTGCCTATGAGGTAGTCCCATTTGCTCAGTTTCTTTTCAGGTTGCTACAATGCAATATTGTCATTGTAGGAAAAGTCAGTCCAGGCCCTGAGCAGATCAATTAATTTGGCACAGAGTGCCTGGTTATCTTTGGCTCAGGGACTGTGCAACTGGAGTCAGGGACGTTCTTCCTTTCCATCTTATGCAAGAGCCTCATGCTGGATTTCAGCCTGTTTTGGCTGGGGAGTAGTCCTGGGCACCCTGTCTGTGCAGGGTACTTGGTCTTTGAAGAAGCCTGTATCTTGATCAACATCCCGTAACTTTGGGTGATTTGGCTGTCTCTGTAACCTCTGACATGCTGCTGAATAATCCTCCAATGTGGATTCAATTAGACAACATCACAGCAGTGGAGTATATCTGGGTAAAACTAGAAGTCTCTCCATGGCAAAGGGTAGAGTGGATCCTGTCCTGGGAACAACCTCATGTTCTTGCCTTGTCCACTTCATCCCAGACATGGACAATTGGCAGGCAGACTTTCTGGCTTCCAATTTCAACAACAAAGTGCTCAGTGTTGTCTCCAGGCACAAGGATCCTTTAGTGGAAGCAGTGAATGTTCTGGTGGCTCCACGGGACCAGTACACCTATCTCCTCAACCAGCTTTTCATTCTACCATTTCTTGGTGGCTCAGACATACCACTGTCCAAGCTTATGGTCTTTTGGATAGGGTTCTAACCTTTCCTGTCAAGCCATGCTCTACTAGATCTGTGAGTGCCATTTGGATCTTTGGCCTCAGACTACTGTTTCCCAGATTTGCAAGGCTGCCACCTGGTCTTTTGTTGACACATTTTCCAAGTTCCACCAGGATGTTCAGGTCGCATCTGATGGTAGCTTCAGGCTTAAATTTCTTCTGGCGGATTTTTCAGCTTGCAGACAGTCCCCAGTTCTTTTGTTTTTAATGGGTCTGTTATCGTTTTGTTTGCAATGTTGCCCCATCCTCCGTTGGATTGCTTTTGGACATCTCGACAGTTAGTGACTTCCTGTGTACCTCAATGTATGAGGAAAAATTAGGATTTTTGTACTCCACCATCAAATCCTTTTCATGGAGTCAATTGAGGAAAACTGGTTCCAACCCTCTGTTTTATAATCCTGTCCTTGGTACTGCTTTGCTACAAATTGAGGCATAAGGTGGGTAGCAGCGGTTATCCTGGGCTGGCCTCCAATTTTTTTGTTTGCCAGTGTCCAATACTCCTGTAAGTGGCATTATAACTCAACGGTTAAGAAAATAATTTTTCCAGAAGTACAACAGTTTTTTTCCTATTCTCTTATTTTAGACCACACAGATGCTGTCTAGAGATGGTGTTCTCTCTACTAAGGAGACTTCTCAGAAAACTCAAGTGAGGCTAACAGTCATATTCAAGGAGCTGTAACTGGAATGAATGGTCAGCCATGTCAAGAGATCTGTACAACACTGACAAAATTTAAAGCCATACATGTAACACAAACCTAACATGATCCACAGCTCAAACACTATACATACAATACATTAGGATGGTAGCATTATAGAGCTTTGCTGTTTTTTGTAAGAAAAAAAAAGCAGATTATCAAATCTCCTGAAAGAAAGGTAAGTGCAACATCTGGCAGTCTTGGTGGAGGGAATGCTCATTGTAAGATACTGTAGATAGACAGACATCTTTTAAAGTGACACTAAACTCGGAGTTATATTTTAAAATGCCTTCAAGTACAGTACCTTAACTATTAACAATACTGTACCTGTGTGCATCACTCAGCTGTAGATCCTCAAATCATCTCTAAATTGGTGCTGACACTGTCCTTCCTTCTGGAGAGTGGGCACTTTTGTTCCCCATTTTCCGTGTGTGTTGTAAAGTAGTCACAGCTCCAAGCTTGCTTCTGTGATGGACTACAATCTCAGGTTTAGTTTACTAATTTGTATTGAGATTGTAGTCCATCACAGGAGTTACCTTGGAGCAGTGACTACTTGACAACACACAAAAGGAACATGAGGAACAAAAGTAGCCACCCTCCAGAAGGAAGGACAGTGTCAGCATGAATTCAGAGATAATTTGAGGATCTACAGCTGAAAGATGCACACATAAGGTACAGTATTGTTAACAGTTAAGGTATTTGAATGCATTTTTTTAATGTAACTCCTGAGTTTAGTATCACTTAAACTGTTACTGTCTGAAGCTAAACATAACTAGAGCACTGGCTTTGCTGTATATTAAAATGTATTATAACTCCTTAATATGAAATTGTTTTCTTTAGAAATCACTCAGCTAGGAGACTGCAAGAGAGTAGCTTCTTTGCGCTGTGTCTCTGAAGTCCAGCAGTTAGTGGTGCTTAGTGGAAAGAGTCACAGCGTTCGCCTATTCTCCTGGGACTTTATACCAGACTCGACCGGAGTAAAGATTCCTGAGGCAAAGGGCTGTCAGGCCATTACATCTGGTCTGGTTTGCCAAGGCTCCACAGCTGTTTTGTGTGCCGCTTCCAAGCGTCAAGTCACCTGCTTCCAACTGACAAACCGCAAGGGTCTTCCACGCAAGATTAAAGAGTTCCAGGCACCTGGAGCGGTGCAGTGCATGGACATCTTGGGGGAACGACTTTGTGTTGGCTATTCCTCTGGATTTTCTCTTTATCCTCTCCTAAATGAAGGAGCTCCATTTAACTTGCCCCACCCAGATGAACCTAAACTATCTTTTCTGGCACAGACTGCCCATGATGCCTTTTGTGCAGCAAGACTCACCCTTAGTGAATACCTACTGTGCTTTTCCACATTTGGAGTCTATGTGAATGCAGAAGGTAAAAAGTCTCGACCGCAGGAGATTATGTGGCCTGCTCCTCCACTGGCCTGCTGTAAGTATTATACTGTATCTGTGTGACGTTGGTTATGGTACTGGTGCCGATGGCTGTTTCCTATTTAATGTTGTGTTAATATAGCATTTGTTGGGAAGCAGCTAAAAATGCCCATCTCCCATTCAAAGCATTTCCAAATCCTATAATCCTCTAGCTCCCTTTTTATGGTCAGGTGTGGGATCCAGGATAGAGGGGCCTAGAAGTGCTTATAGGTTGCAAAAGCAAAGGGGTAACTTTTCTCTGTATAGGTATTGGTGACCTTTTATTTCCCATTATGGAATTACAGTCATCTGATATTAACTTATTTACATCCTGTTAAAATATTTATAATGGTTATGGGCAGTAAACAAGAAATATTCTGAGCAAAAGAGCAGAGGGTTGTTGCTTTGTGCACCAAAGGTTGTGTGCCGACCGGGTACATTGATGGCAATCCAGGCAAGAACAATTATATCAAGTAGACTAACATGTTAGTATGTGCTGGCCAGCAGTTTTTGTGCTCATTTCTCCCAAAACTGAAAGACTAGTGTGACCAACTCTTTTATTATTCCTAGTAAAGTTTAATATGGTACATGGCTTGTTATAAGGAGGGTTGTTTGCTGTCATTGGCGGTAGGATAGAAAGGAAATCTAATATATCTTGATGTGGGCAAGTTTTTAAATATTTTTCTTGCTAGGTTAAACAAAGATCTTAGGTGACCAGTAGTTCATACTAACAAATCACACTCCCTTTTAGCAGCCAAGACTTCCCACAATTTAATACTTTTTAGTGCATGAAGTTTAATAGTTTAAATGGCTTGATCAGTTTAAGAAGATTGACGCTTATATTGCACAGCCTTAAATTGTATGTAAAGCCAAAACTTGTTCTCACTTTTGGATAAAGTTGTGAAGGGTTTAAACTTGTTTTTGTGCTTTGTGCATCCCATTGAAGAGATTTCCAGTCCAGCGATACAACAGGTAGTAAACCAAAATCTCTGCAAAGTGAGAGGAATTCTCCTTTTAGACAGCTGTCACTGGAACTTGAATTTCTCTACTCCGTTGTGGAATTTCCCTCACTTTCAGCCCTGATGGCAATGGTCATTCAGACAAACCGAGAGACTGAATCTACCAAGGGGGGCAAAAAAAATAATAGGGATTTCTAAAAAAAAATTTTTGCCTATACGCACACTTAAAAATCACCAAAATGAAATTTGCTTGTGGATGTTTCACTGATGAGTGTGAAGTCAGGATGATCGGAAACTGACAGTATAACTTTGGAGTGTTTCTCCCTGCAGCATACACATCTCCTCACCTAACAGTTTTCAGTGAAAATGCGGTGGATATATTTGATGTACGAAAAAGTGAGTGGCTCCAAAGTGTTCACCTCAAGAAGGTAAGATTTTTCAGCATGTACTTTAACACAGAGTATTCATTATTTCAGTCCTTGATTAAATATGCTATTTTGTCTTAGCCAGCCACAGGAAACCAGAGCACTGCACACTTTCCCCCTTCCTATTAAAGACAGTTCATGTGCAGTGCCACAGACATTTCTCCGGCATAGTTTAGTAACTTGTGCTTTTGCATTCACAAAATCAGGCTGAACCTCAGGCAGATATATTTTACTTGGTATTGGCCTCTTGCAATCTTCTATACAGCAGCACTCTGAGGGAGGGGTAGAATTTTGAACCAGTAAGGTGCATGCAAATATGTTGACAAGAAACATGCTGACATCAGTTTGCGCAGCGCTTTACAATAAAAGGAAGACATTACAAATGCAATACAATTCCAGACAAGTATAAGTTTCTATGAGGGAAGCATTTCTACCTAGATAATTCTAGATGGCAGCATATTGTCACAAATGCATTAGGTCAGATATGTTGAAGGGAAGGCACTTGTTCATTTTATATTAACATGCCTTAGCTTGGGTCCAGTGTTTGAGCAGAGCTTCTCTTAACAATTGGAACAGCTAAAAATGTCTAGGTTCTATCTTTATTATTTTACAAAATACCATACCTGGTATATACCTTGTGAAAAGAAATGACATGTTTAAGGGATGTTCCCACAACAGAACTATAGTTTTTTTTGTCCCTGAAAAATTGTGTGCCTGTGTTTCTGAAAGAATGTAGTGTTTAAAGGGATAAAACATGAAAAAGTGTGCATGTATTGCAGTGATGTACTGCACTTTTTTGTGCCTTGTACCTAGACATATGCATTTAACACTCATTGCAACAAGAATTTGAGAGTTGGCACAGGCAGCATCCTCCACTGCCCTCTGAAAAATGATCTGCAGTGTGACTTGTTTTTAGAGGGTGGTGCAGCAGCGGCTGCATACATTTAAGAGGCAATACTGTCTGAATGCAGGTTTTTTTACATTTTTGTTTAATACAAATAGAAACACAACACAACACAAAATACAAAATGCGGCTGACCATCTGCCAAACGCGACACGATGTGTTTCATTTGCCACAACGCAACGTAAAGCATCATGGCCATGGCAATGTATACAACAGTGTTTGGCTCGGTGCTGACATTGCCTCAGGCAACCAGGGGGGTGATAAAACCACAGATAAACCACCTGGTTTTAGTGCCCCCTTGTTGTCCCTCTGAATGAGGCCTTACAACCTTACTAGTTTATGATTTTGATGCTACACCTGTAAACGTGCTGTTATTTTAACTTGAATCCCTGCTTGGAATTGTTGAGACCGCATTTGATATTTACCATTTGGGTTGTAACGTACTAATGGAAAAACTGCAAAAGAAAAATTATAAAACAGTTGCATGTGGACTAAAAACGCACTTATTAATGGGACCTGTTTTGGCAGGTCCCCGTAGGATCGGGGTCCGCCAGTCTCCGGGCTGGTGGACCAAAGTATCTCAGCCCCTGTCAGGAGCCTTGCGCCCCGGGGGGTCGGGAATTTGAGGTCCCTTCTTTATTGAAGGACCAAGCACCCCTGTGCACGTTTTTGTGTGCTGTGATTTCACGGTTCACTTTTTTTGTTCACAGGGGGAAGTTTGTTTTATGATGCACGTCCACGGGCTCTTAAAAAGAAAAAAAAACGCACTTATCATGAGACCCATAGAAAAGTACAATTCCATATTAAAGTCCCTCAACCATCAGTTGTTTTGTCTAGATTGAATGGAATTCATTGTTTTCCTTATTTATCATTTGTGTAATATACATTCACTTTACCAATAGGTTCGACCCTTAAATCAGGAAGGATCTCTCTGTGCTTTTGGAACAGAGAAAGTCCGCTTGGTGTATCTACGTAATAAATTAGCAGGTTAGTAGAGACAGTTTCTTTTCTTGTATTTGCTTTTTATCTTCTTATGTGGGATATCGCAAAGCATGTTTAAAGAATGGAAGAAGCCACTGTTATCCAAGAAACAAAATTAATGTGCAACTTCAGACACTTGGACCAGTCTCTAGCCATAATGTGCAGCTAGCACCAAATATCAAGTGGGTTTGTCTTAAAATGAACCACTTTTACCTTCCACTGCAATGTCTGGGAAGTAGACGCAAATGCCGTATTTGGCTCAGTGAGGGGAGTTGAAGGATAATTTTTATGTTGAGGCTTGTACATCACATAGTAACTGAATTTGGGATTTGTTTACATTGCCATACAGGAGCCTTTAGTTTTACCTTAACTGTCTTATGCAGTTAAGGTATTTTGTTAGGATACATCAATACATACCAATGCCAAAGTTTACTCTAGTTTCTTAGCAAAGTACTGTGATTATAATTATTCTTTACTACTTCTTCTGTAAATGTACAACTGGCTAATGTTTTATCACCCCCTTCCTCCAGACCAAGATGAGTTTGAAGTGCCAGAGACGTCCGACAACAGTGGGCGACAGCTTCTTAAGACAAAAAGCAAGAGGCATTTCTCTTTCCGGACTACAGATGAGGAGCGGCAGCAGCAGAGAAGGTTGTGTTCATAATTATGCTATAAAACTGATCTAAAGATGGGATGGAATTTTCTCACCATAGGAGAACATGCAAAGCATGGGGCGGAGAAATAATTAAATTCAAAGTAAAGAAAAAATGGTCATCCCTGCTTTAATATCAGTTGCTGCCTTTCTTCTCTGTGAACATTCACTTTGTGGGCGGATATATGTATTTATCTTGGCTCTATTTTCCACCCAACCTAATGTATATCCTGGTTGTGTATGTGAAAACCTGAAACCTGCTCCTTCGCTGTGACCTATAGAGCACAAGAGACATGGATTGATGACTGAACTGTGCGTGCGTACATTTTTATTAGCTTTTCCCATTTAAAAAATTTAGTAATACGGTATGCAGGGCAATTTATGAAATTGCAGGTGATGGAAGTGATTGAAGCTGATTGATTTCTAGACCATTAAGTTGTGAAAAATAATTCTCCATTACGGGTAGAATTGGATGATCACGCACCTATTCCCCACAAACACTGGAATAAGTCACAAAAGCCATCTTTACGTAGGGTACAGCTTAGTAAGTGGTGAGCAGTTTGAATTTTGGGTAGTTGTTTAATGTTGCTGTCTGCCCAGTTCATGTTTCACTTAGAGCTGCTTCATCCCAGTGCGTTGCCATAAATTATACGCATTGAATGTTCAATACATTATGAAGTCTATTCAATCTGAATGGGCCACAACACACCTAAAATTGTGAATGGACATTTTCTTTATAACAGTGCATTGGTAGCTTTTATCTATGCATTGCAGTGTGTTACAATGCTTTAATTTAAAAGGGTGAAGGAGTGGAAATAACTAGCAGACTGAGGTTCTAGACTTTGGTCTAATAACAAAAAAGTGTTTTATTGCTGCTGCTGTCTCTGTTGGGGAGATTTCACTTCCTGTTCTAATGACAAAGGACATATCCCCAATAGTTCTATAGGAACCAAAACAAACCTTGCAGTGGTTCTAACTAGAGGTGCACCAAAATAGAATTTTCAAAACCGAAACAAAAAAGAAATGTCAGACCAAAACCGAAAATGTTTTTTATTTTAATTCTTTCACATTTTTAAAAATATTCTATTTTTTATATTAATTCATTTTTTATTAATTATTTTTATTTTTTACTTTTTTAGGGGCTTCGGGGAAATATTAGGGGTCTAAACAAACCCGATATTTCCCTTTTTAAAATAGAAAGAGAGATTGAGCACACAAAGTCCTCAATCTCTTTTTCTGCATCCCCAGTTATCAATGAACAGGAATCCTCTGAGTGTTCCTGTTCATTCATAACATGAGGACAGAGTATGTTTACTATGTCCACAATCATGAATGAACAGGAAGTGATGTAGATCACTTCCCATTCATTCATAATTAAGGATATAGTAATCATACCATATCCTCAATATTTACAAACACTCAGCGATCACTGATCACTGAGTGTTTGCACTTGTTCTCCTTCCTGACAGCTGTCACAGGAGGCTGAGCGGGTGGTGCAGGGAGGAGAGCTCAGCCTCCTGTGACACAGCTGTCTCCGCCCACACACCGCTCTCCCGTTCTGTGACAGGAGGCTGAGCTGTGTGGGAGGAGAGACGCCGCTCACAGCGCTCTCCTCCCGCAGGGCTCGGCCGGCTGTCGCACTTTCTCTCCTCCCCGTAGGTAAGTAAGAAAGCCGGGATGTGCCGTTGTATCGGCAGAAAAATTGCACTTTCGGCCGATATATCGGTGCATCCCCAGTTCTAACCTTTCCCTAATCTATATAAAACATGAAAAACTGTTTGGCTTCAGTTGCACTTTTCCTTTGACCATAAAGTCAGTTTTTCCTTTTACTTCATCACTTTGCTGGCAATACTCTTTTCTGGCTGTAACCTTGTTTCCACCACAAGAACAGACTAGAAGAAGGTGGTGGTCACATATAACAGCCAGATAATTCATTAATTTGCAACAAAGAATACATTCCTTTACTTGTCTGGCATACAGCATTGACCAATCTGACATCACCAATTAGATTGTTAAAATGAAATCAAGCAAGTGAACTATTTTCTAACTTTGCTGACTTAGTTGCGCAGCATTGTAGCAGCACAAGATTTGTGGTGCTGAAGCAGTTTTTACAAAATGTTGCTGTTTTTAATATAGATAAATGTCTAATGACAAATATTCTGGTTTTCTTCCGGTGTCACACAGGGTTATGATGAAAGATCCACAAATGAGGTCAAAACTAATCTCCAATCCTAAGAACTTTAATCATTTGGTACATGTTGGTCCTGGAGATGGAAAGCATCAGTTGAAGGACTTGCCAATAGTAAGTACTCCTTTGAGTTTACAGTGGATTAGATTCTCACTAAATTATGCAGCAGAGTGTGGGAGGGATTGATATTCTCCAGGTTGTCTTCCACATCAGTAATTCAAAAGAGTGCGAGAGAGCAATGAAAAGAGTTTCCAATGTGTAGTGATAAAATGGATGATTCATTATAGACTTGAATATTTAGGTGATGTTTTGTCAGACAATTGTTTGACAAAACAAGGAAATGATCGATTTGGTTGAGTGCTATTGCTTTTTTCACTAAGACCATTCATTCATTCATTCCTTTTTTTATTGAAATTGATCCTTTGTTTACTGGCACTTTAATAAGTGTGTTACTGCAACACAAAAGTCCTAAACAGGTTAGTAAGGAGCAATAAATTTGAACATTGTTTGAAAAGAGACGCCCTTCTGAGAAAGCTGCGTGCTTTAAACAGTGGGAGCCATGTTCTCAAGCCCATTGTCTTTGGGATTGGTTTATAGTGAAAGTTTCTTTGAGGTGGTGAGGACAATTGGGACAACTCTGCTTATCTAATCTTTAGCTACTTTATCTCTATATATCCTATTACTGATATCCCTATCTACAAATACCAGCACATGGACTGCATTCTGGCAAAGCAATTTTATGTAATTGCGTATCTTCAATCTTTGCTTGTCTTTGGACTTTGCCGTATATGTGCACATCTGGACTCTGGCTATGTGAAAACTTTGCTTATATGGTCTTCATGACGCTATCTTTACCTGCACAACTATGCATGACCTGCATGACTATCTGCTTTCTATGCAGCATCAAAGATGCATAGAGCTAGCAAAGCTTGCTTGCATCAGTCCCTTACGTGAATAACTGTTTACTATGAGTTTTAGAGTTGCAAGAACAATTCGGATACATTTGTGAATATTGTGTGCAGCTTCTCAGCTTCAGGATTTATTTGTGGAAATGATATGCAGCTCCCTGATACTGACGTGCATTTGTAACAACTAAGCATTTATTACTTGGAGAGGATTCAGGTCCTAAACGTTGTGATGAAATGGAGCGTAAGATTCTACAGTGGCTTGAGATTATTTGTGACGCCTGTTTTTTGTGGCGCTTACATGTGATAAGTGACCAATATTGGATGTATTTATCAATTTACCTGACACGGCTTCATTGATCATCTTAGCACTTAAAGGAGAACTATGAGGTGAGTGCTTTTCACTCACCTCATAGTTCTAGCCGACCTGTGACAATGAGACTGTCACAGGTCGGCTCAGTAGATCGGGAGGTGAGGGAACACATACTGGCGTTCGATCACCTCTCGATCCTGGATTCCCCCCTCCCCGCTCCGATCCGCCAGCGCTGACTGGCAGAACGGACGGGGGAGGGGGCGGGTACAGCTGGCTCTGCCTCTAGATAGGTAGAGCCAGCTGTCACTCACGCAGCTGGGCGGATCCAGACATAATTGTCGGGATCCGCTTCAGCTGCGGCATCTCAGTATACAGCGAGCTGTAGCTCGCAGTATACTGAGCTTAGGGTGACGGGAGGACGCTATTTTGTGTCCTCCTGTTAACCTAAGGAGAACTATGGGGAAAAGCCTTAACCCCATAGTTCTCGTTTAACATCACCAGTTTATTTATATCACCTTCTTTCCATGCACTAGATTCCATGTATTATCTGATATCATACTTGCTACTTATGTATCAGTAGACGATGAGTTGTAACTATTCTCACTTTTCTTCTTGACCACATTTTGCTTGTTCAAACATTACTAAAGTCCATTGATATTTCCATATCCTTATATCTAGTTCATATGTGTTTTTGAAGGGATTCGACAATTGTGTTTTTTCTTATCACTTGAAGATATGTACATATAACAGTAGATTTGTGTTTGCTATGGAAGGGGGCCACACAATACTTACAAAAATAGTTCATGTATAAACATATACCCTAAACCCTACATACATTTTATATTTTATTTTAGTAATAACATTTTTTGTGATGTAATGATTGCAGCATGCTCCAAATTCCCCTTTCCTTGTTTCCCTATGGAATACATTGTTTGAAGAGGAATATTTTTTACATATTTTATTGCAGTTTTATGTAACATAATGTTGATCATTTAATCACCATGTACAGTTGTACCTCGGTTCACAAACTTAATTGGTTCCACGATTCTGGTTGCGAACCGAATCACATTTTCCCATAGGGTTCAATGTAAATCAGGTTAATCCGTTCTGAACCATATAAGAAAAAAAAATAATGTAACCAAGTTTCTTTTTACCACCATTCTTGCTCTGCACATTCTTTTCACCTTCATTAACGCTCTGCACATTCTTGTCACCTTCAATAACGCTCTGCACATTCTTGTCACCTTCATTAATGCTCTGCGCTTTCTTGGGACCCATGCTGGATTGAATACAGTAATACTGTACAGTACTGTGCTACAAAGCACACAAAAAAAGCTTCTCAGTAAGTGTCCACAGCCCTGTCTGCGACCGCAATCTTGAGTACAGGAAGCTACGACCATGTGTCAGAGCGTGGAAGATGGCCGCGGTCGTGTTTGTCACCCGAGGCAGGGTTCGCGAACAGAGGCAACATTTTGAAAAGCTTCCTGGTCGCGAACCGAATAGTTTGTGAACAGAGGCGTTCGTGAACTGAGGTACCACTGTAGAAGTAATTGCAGCGTGCGATCAACATTTGATTGCCACAAATTTCTCTACAATGCTGGAAGTGATGCCTTTGCTTATTTTTCATGTATTATTTTGTAACCACAAAGGCGCGGCCTCTAACAAAACATACACATGGGGATGGTTGATTTTGTGTTTTTAGATATACATGTAAAAGAGACCTGGCTGATGTGAATAATATTGTAAATGTGTTAATGCTTTGCTTCCTACTATGAAGTGCTGCAAAATGGACTTGCTTTACTGCCCCTCTCACAATGCAAGTTTTGAAATCAAATGCCTCATTGAAAACATTGCACTGCTTGGTTGGCTGATCTTGAATCTCAACAAAGGTTACAGCCCAATCCAGCAATTGTTTTTGATAGTGAGGAAGAGTTAAAACCTCAGGTAGATTTTAAATACACTCTGTCCCCATATAGAAAATGTATCCTTCTGTTGTAAACACCTTAGCTGATCACAATAGGGAGTAAAAGGCCGTAATATTACACGGAGCCCATGTGAAATGATCATTTTGCTGTTTCCCTGCCAGGCACAAGAAGAGAAAAGGAATAGTAGTGGACATGATGTTGGGACAGAGAGACCTTTGTCTTCCAGTAGTGACACTGGTAAGCCCAAGGCATGATGTATTCTTTTTTTTTTTCTTTCTGAACTTCCATGGTGCAATTTTATAGTTCTGAATCTCTCCATGTACTTTCTTTCTAGTAAAGCGAAGCTCCTGCAGCTCTCAATCGGAGGATTCTCTTTCTTCACCTCTCGGCCTCATCCCCTCTTCTGACTTAGTGAGTGAGGTAAGACAGGAATTCCAGTTGACATTTTCAGTAAAATAAACAAGATGAGGGGAATTTATCAAAACTGGAGCAGTTGCCCATGGCAACCAATCAGCTTCCATCCTTAATTGCCACAGCTTAACCTTACAAACTGAAGAGAGAAGCTGATTGGTTACTATGGGGAGTTGCTTCAGATTCTGTCTGCTCCAGTTGTGATAAATCCCCCCAATGTGTTAACTCAGCAACATTGCTACATTATAAAATCTTGTATGTTGTGGTCCTCAGATACACACACGCCTTATGGGTTATCCCATGCATGGGCACCATTAGGAATCGGACAGCCACTGCTATGTGATACTGCAGGCCTGAAAGCCCCCAGCATAAAGGAAATTTAGACCACATATCTCAGTTATTGCATGTTTGTTCCACACCAGCGACTCACTAGGTAGTGAAGCCAGGGTCAGAGTGGCTGCTTCTGTACATATTCAGATCTGTTCCTATCTCATAGCAGGGGGGGGG
>NW_017306421.1:301327-363229 GCF_000935625.1 Nanorana parkeri | reverse complement strand
TCTGTGTCGGGGGGGGGGGGGGGGGGGATGGAGGCAGCTTATATTCTTAAGGGGGCTGCTATTCAATTTTCTATGTGCCTAGTGACCATTTCTATTGTGGGCAGCAGTATAACCCTATGTTTCTTAATATAGAACTGTCCCTCAATGATCCTTGAGGAGAAGATTTTATAGTGAGTACCAATATCCTATTTTCCCCACAAACAGTGGATGTCATTTACATTTTTTTTGTTAAATCAGAAGTAAGGTGATTGGAAAAAGTCCCTTGGAGCTTGTAGCCATAATGTTCTAGTCTGCAGAGCATATTAGCACATTATGGCAGACTTACCTGTTAAAAGCAACCCCCCCCACCCCCACCCCTGCACTTCTCCCTAGTTAGTCCCGGTCTTCTTCCTGGTTCTGATTCTTCAGCTGCTTGACAGGCCAAACTCCCATTATGTAAGTCCTGTGTATGCTGTATCTGTGCGGCTCAGTATACAGGAAAAAAAAATTGACAGACAGCGGAGGACTTTTATGGCATAAAAAAAACCTGGTCAGTATTTATTTATTTTAAACTTCAATTCCACTAACTTTTGTAGTTTAGGCCTAAGCAGGGCTGACATGCAAATTGTAGGAGTTTCCCAATTTTCAATCTCTTCTGAAAACGTGCAGCATGCTATAAGAAGGAACGATATTACTAATGGTCTATTTTTAGCATACATGAGTTATGTCCAGGGTATATTACTACTGTATGTGAATGGATGAACTGTGCAGGAGGTGCAATCCAACAATGCTAGCTTTGTTCATGAGGAAAACATGGTGGAACAGGTTTCAGTGCAGTCTTCTTGTAAAGCAAATCTATCACCAATAAAACAAAACAAAAAAACCCACAACTATCGGGTATAAAGTGCAGGAACATGTACTAGACTGCTCATACCTGCAGCAGCCTGAAAGCACTGCCATTATGTTCCAGCGCTTGGCTGTTCAGATGAAGATAAACTCTGGCACTTCTTGGGGATTTTGAAGCGTATCTGCCCCCAGGATTAAGGTGTAAGAAAGAGAGGGTGTATCTTGCTGCACTCCTTACCGGATCAGTGAATGCCCTGTGTACACAGGTGGGTGCTCGTAGTGACCACGGATGGTGCCGTGAACATACAAAGATCAAGGATGTCACCAGCACACCGATTCAAGTGATCATCAAAAGTCCGTTTTAATGAAGAATTGCCATTCAATTTGCAAGTGAAGGGGACCTCTTGAGCGCTTTCGGGGCTTGAAAGTGCTTGCAAATTGAATTGCAATTCTTCATTAAAATCCAGACTTTTAATGATCACTTTATTCAATGTGCTGGTGACGTCCTTGATATTTGTAAGGTGTAGGGAAGTCTCAGAGGCTTCTGCAGGGCTTTTCTGGTTTGAGTATGAATGTCTGAGTTACTGGCCCAGAAGCATGCAGTAAGTAAAGTGAGAAGTCTTGTGGTCTGCATGCTGGTTCCTGGGAAGTGATTAACGCATTAGCAAAACAAGGCAACCAGAGAATTGGCATTTTCAGAAATAGAGCTTCATTAATGCAGCCAACATATTTCCTTGGCACAGGTTTCCTTTACTTTGGAAAGTCATTGATCACCTCTTCTTTTTTTGCAGATCTCGGACCACACCAGCCTTTTAAACCTGTCTAACACTTCATCCTAAAACGATTAGTCTACTCCTGTATCCAGTGAGGTCCGTTCTAGTCACTGCCAAATCCAGGAGAAGCATGCCTGATCTATATGCCAAACCACGGACAAAGGACGTCCAACCCAAACCATGCTGGATGTGACCGTGGAAGATCCTGCATGTAAACTCAGAACAGATGTCTTAAAGAAGTGGTGCCAAGTACTACAGATGTGTCATCACTGAAGAGCTTTATTTTATAGTGACTGTTTTATACATGTAATTATTGTTAAATTTTATAAAGTCCGACTCTTCCTGGGGCTTTCATTTTACATGGAGGAACTCCACATCAAGCCTTCTAAATAAGGGATAACCCAGCAAGTATTGTAATTACTTTTTAGAAATTCACCCGTTAACTAATATCCCCTTTTCCTCTCTGACTTAAGTTTTTAAACGTTATTACTTCCTACCTATCCCAGCAAAAATGGAACTATACTTTCATTTGCCTTATAATAATCCAGGTCTTTGTTAATGTCCAACACCAGCCATTGGTTTCTGTGTGGATACAGTGAGGAAGGGTTAGACAGCAACAGGAGGGTCAGCCATTCCCCACGGTGTCCAAAACCTTTGAAGAGAGTTTTTGCTGGAGTTGGTGTTAATATTGTGTGTTTCTGATACCAAAGTTCTTCTGCTTGGAAGAAATGATTGACTGTAAATAAGATGGCCAAAGCAAGCTTCAGTGTAACTGAGAATGTGCTTGTTCCAGCCCATCATGCAAATCAGTGTCTTGGAATAACTGAACAGCAACATGCGTATGGTTTTTGTGGACTTTATTATATTATGTACACGGAAAAACAGAAGCAGTAAATAAATTCTGACTTGGAAAATGTCCTTTTCCTTCTTAGCTGTGAAGATACAGCATTGTATTTAAGATAAAAATGTATACACCATAAATATTATGAAATCTCTGACCACGTCCATTTATTTCCAGAAAATGTCACAGCTTTCACGTTCTATTTCCTGTCAAACATACAGAAGCATATCAGTTAGAAATGGAGGCAACTAAAAGTGACACTACCTTCAAGAGTTAAATCTTAAACATTCAAGTATCTTATTAACAAAAATGTGTATCACTCGGCTGTAGATCCTCAAATCATCTCTGCTATGGTGCTGACACTGTCCTTCCTTCTGGAGGGGGGCTACTTTTGTTCACCATGATCCCTGTATGTGTTGTGAGCTTGGAGCGGTGACTACTTTACATTTAGTTTGTATTGAAGGCACCCCAATGCACCTTCCCATGTTGTGTGCTGGCCAAATTTTCTGCAGGAGTGATTTGTAGTCTGTTGTGGTGCATTAGAATGGCCATTCAACACTACGCACATCATTGCATTGCAACAGACTACCCTGGCGTGACTGGGCCCATACTGTCACTATCATCACTCCTCTGCATGTTTTATGAAATACAGATGCATTTTTCCTATAGTACTATTTATTCCTATGAAAGACGTGTTGTTCTGGAAACCACACCAATATGCAGCATTTTGGGGTTAAAATGTCATAAAAATGTGCAACAGGTTACGTGAGGCACAACAGTACGCAGATCTTAACTTTGCTCAGTCAGAGTAGCTATGTCTGCTCTCCAACAAACCTAAGAGGTGCCCAAACTGCATTGTATACCTGGACAATGCCGAAGTGCAGAGGCTCCCAAGGTGCTAATGAGAGGAAGATATTTGCTGTCGGATCTGATTTAGAGTAAGCATGTCACTATGAAGCACAGTATATAATCTGGTTGATGTAGACACCAGCCTGTGCACTAAAACAATCTATTTTACCATGCGGGCTGTTTTTGTGTGCCGACAGAGGGGGTGGTGTCTTGTGCTGTTACAATTTTAAGATGGTTTACATTTTTTTTTTTATATAAACTTTATTGAAATGTCACAGTGACGTTTCATGTGTGACCAGTGCTTACATGAGGGCTGTCTGCATTTTTCACACCAGAACCCATTTCATGGCAGCTTTGTGTTGTGAACAGGTCACCCAGAAAACGGTCTCCTATGTGCCCTTGCAGTGATTGGCATTGCCAGTGAAGAAAAATGCTAGTCACTGCCCGTGGTGTGAACGAGCCACTAAGCATTGTTTACACATGCTTCAGCTTGCATTAGAGCAGTGTGTACAAACTTTGTTAGCGCCTTTAAAGTACCATTCAGATCCAGTTTGGTAATTTCATACACAGATCCTAATGGAAGTGCTGATTGCCACTTAACAAGCTGCTAGCAGTCTGTGTCACCATTACTTGAAGCTTCTTGATGTCTGCTGAAGCCAGCTTGGAGGTTGTTTAATGTGATTGTTTTACAAATCTTAATGATGGTGCAGACTAACAGCGCCTTCTCCTAGTGTGGTAACGTTTATTAGATAGAGCAATACAAATGACATAAAAGCTACTCCCATGGAGGTATATTGGAATAGAGTACAAAGCAGGTCCTGGCTAGCCAGCCTGTCTGCTCTGCACTCTATTGCTTATTCCAATATACCTCCATGGGAGTAGCTTTTATGTCATTTGTATTGCTCTATCTAATAAACGTTAACACACTAGGAGAAGGCGCTGTTAGTCTATTTTTTTTACATGTGTTGTGAGGGTACTTCCCAGTGGTCTTGAAGATGGCAGCCTCTCTCCCCCAACATTTTGAAGTTGAAGAAACCCTTTATGCTGAGCGCTGTGGTGTATATAGTGTTTTTTTGGGGCTCCATTAAGATTTGCATTTAATATTCCCAAACGGAAAAGCTGCTGGAAGCTTGCTGTACACACACGGCTCTTATACAAGCTACAGTCCATATGAACGAGGCCAGGGGTATACGTTTAATGCAAGTATATATCTTCCTGGTGCAGGAGTTTAAAATTAGTGATTCACCTGCAGTGAATATTTCATGGCTTTATAAATATGTTCCTTTTAGTGTGTGTCAATTGTAGACCATTAACAATAGTACAAGATGTGGTTAGTTGGGCAGATTCGGCTGTGAGCCAGTCAGTGCACACAGATGCTGGCAATCTTGAACTTAAACATTCTGTTAGTCCATAGATAGGATTTCCCAGTGAATGTATTGTGCCACTTCTGCTTTCTTCTTTACAATGGACTGACTGCCTAAGGAATCCTATGTGCCCAATGGACTGACTGCCTAAGGAATCCTATGTGCCCATTGAAATGAACTCTATAACTCATTTAGTTCTCTGTCTGTACACACAGCAGCACATATTGTCTGACACAAATACAGAAGCACCATTGTACATACCTCCATCTCTTGATATCGCCTGCTGACCCCTCTGCTCTCCTAATCCAGCTTCCGTACTCCCAGTTTTAGGGGTCCCTTGGCCGCTCTCCTTTCTGCTCTTTTTGCTTCTATCTCTCGTTGTCGTTCTTCTCTTTTCTTTCTTGCTATTTCAGCTTTGCTCAGACCTGTCGTGTGACAATGACCACACTTGGGTTACAATACATAACACAATAGAGCGTACCACACACCACAAAAAAAAAATTAGCAGCTTTTTTTTTTTTCTTGTCCATTGAGGCACACAGGAAGTCTATTACCTTCAAGTTATATTGCCACCTAGAGAAGGATTGGGCGTGTACCTACATGCTTCCAGGTTCATCTCTGGGGTACAGGGGTTCTCTAGGGCAGTGGTGGCGAACCTTGGCACTCCAGCTGTGCCAAAACTACAAATCCCAACATGCATCTGCCTCTGGAAGTTATGCCCGTGGCTGTCAGAGCCTTGCAATGCCTCATGGGACTTGTAGTTCCAAAACAGCTGGAGTGCCAAGGTTCGCCACCACTGCTCTAGGGGAAGCACTAGATGCCCTGGTGGCTCCATGGGATTTGTACAGCCTGATGTATTGCTTTCCTCCTCTGAAGCTTGCAGCTGAGCCTGGACCAGCATCATTAAGAGTCGGGTCTTGTCATCTTGTTTCAGAGACCACTGGCCTCTCATTCCTTGATTAAGACAATTGTACAGGGAGTCTCCTCCCCCTGATCTTTCCCTATGACTCCGAGACCTGATTCTGGTTCTCTCTGCATATCGGATACTGCTATTTAAAACCATTCGAGACATTGCCCTCTCTACTCTCACCCACATTGTGGTATTCCTTATAGCCATTAAAAGGATTTACTTTTTGTAATCTGGGATGGACCCTGTAAAGATGCAACCGATTCTCATTCCCCCAGCTCTAGGTGGCTCAGACAGACATTCAACCAAGCTTATTGTCTCCAGGTTCAGCCATTTCCTGTCAAGATGCACTCCTACTAGATTTGTGAATTCTAGGGATTTACAGCATCAAGAAACTGTTTCCCAGATCTGCAAAGCTGCCACCTGGTCTTCTGTTCATAAGTTCTACCAGGTGGACATTGCAGCCTTATCTGATGCCATCTTTGGGTGTAAGGTCCTTCAGGTGGCTCTTTGAGTCCCTCAATGGTGGAGTAAGAATAAGATTTTTGTACTCGCCAAATATATCCTTCTCTTGGAGTCTATTGAAGAACACTGTTACCCTCCCTTTGTATTTATGAACATGTTTTGCTACCAAATGAGGCACGCTGGTACTATAAGGGGAGTTATACTGGCCTATAGATTTTTTTTTGTTTGCCAGTGTCAAACTCCTGTAGGTGGCAGTATAACCCAAAAGGTGAAAGCCGCCTATGTTCCTCATTGGACTTTTTTTAAAGTAATCTGTCAGCCATTTAGCAAGTACAGACATTTTAGTTGTTCCTGTGAAATAAATACCTTGTCGGTAAAAGACGCTACTGCCTTGGCAACAGGCTTGAAAAAGTGTATTTAGTCAAACAGCTTAACCTCCCTGACCGTATGATTATTAAGGCCTTGTTCACACCAAATGCAGAGCAGATCCGCTCAGGTTTCTGCACGTGCAGTAGGTTGTGCCGCGTTTTTGATGCGTTCCGGGCCATTTTTTAACATGGGCTTTTAGTGCGTTCCAGGCATTTGCAGATCCAGAGCAGGTATAATAGGGCCTGCTGCAGTTTTTTCACCTGCTCTGGATCTGCACGCTGCGGTGTGAACTGGAGCAAAAAATACCATAGGAATACATTGGACGCAGTTTTGATCCGGTCTGCAACTGCTCTGCGCTGCGCTTGGTGTGAACAAGGCCTCAGGAATTTAGCATCCCAAAGCGGTACATTGTTTTTCATGGCAATTTGTTGTTTTATATTGTAGGCCTGTAATTCTTAGGAATAACTCACCTAAAGCTGCCCAAACAAGAGTCCAGTAGACATCCCAGGTATGAGAAAGTTTGAAACACGAAATTAAAAAATTATAATAATAATTTAAAAAATGGTCCAGTAAATGGGAATTCTGGGGGCGCTGCCTGACCCGTACCACAGTCAAAGTACCAAGTTCACACATCACTGAGCTCGGTCGCAGAATCGTCGCTGTTTTAGGTCAAAAGCGGTTTTAGACCAGGTAGAAAACAGCGATAGTAAATTAGCATCACTTGCAGAATTGAGCGATAGCGATTCGTTGGGAAATTCGTCATCAGACACTGAAAGTGAAAGACAACGAAGTGATGCTAATTTACCATCGCTGTTTTCTACCTGGGCTAAAACCGCTTTTGACCCAAAGGGACGCTTTTCCGATGCCATGGACGTTTACAAGTTTCCAGACAGAAAGAACAGCAAAAGTGCAGGCTGGGCACTGGACAAAGCTCTAGGGACAAAATTGAAGTGAAATGATTTGATACATAAGTGTAATTTTGTTGTATTGTGTTTGTTGTATTGTGTTTGTTGTATTGTGTTGTGTGTAAATGTCATTTTTCACTTTTGAATTTCCCGCCGGCTCCGCCCCCCGCTGTGACGCCTGAAAACGAAAGTAAAAGTCAGATGCCGGCATCGGCCAGCCGTGTACATCAGAGGACACCGCAGGGACAAGTAATTGTTGTATTGTGTTTGTTGTATTGTGTTTGTTGTATTGTGTTGTGTGTAAATGTCATTTTTCACTTTTGAATTTCCCGCCGGCTCCGCCCCCCGCTGTGACGCCTGAAAACGAAAGTAAAAGTCAGATGCCGGCATCGGCCAGCCGTGTACATCAGAGGACACCGCAGGGACAAGTAAGTGACACTTTTCTGTGCAATCCTGAGTCTGGCTCTGGGTTACCGCTCCTGGTAGTGAAAGTTAACCCCGAACCACACTCGGGAATACTGCCAGGGAGGTTAATACACAAACACTATGTACAGTGATCGTTTGCCTTTATAATGTACATAGCAATGCTTCCTGAAGAATCTACAGGACCATTTCTGAACATTCAGTAGTTTGACATGGACATCTCTGCTAATCTGTCCACATATGACAAGTCACTTCTACTGACAAGTACTATGAAAACCAAGAAGAAAAGAGAAACTTTTGGCTTTCCAATGCTATTTTGGGGACGCAGTTGAACAGACCATAAACCCCTTAAAAGATATCCAACATGAACCACTGCATATACACAGCTAACTAGCTTTGTTGTTTTGCACTTTACTCTGTGAAAGGAAGAAAAAAAAAAAAGGATTTGTTCAAAGAGATCTATAATAATATATTGCGGTCACCATTAGGCCGAATAAGGTAAAATAACATATATATTTTTTTTTCCCTGTGATCAGTTTCTCAAAACCACAACTTTCTGCCTTCTGGGATGATTTCTGTACGATCATTCACATACAAGGACAGTAACACATGATGTCATAGGATCACTATCACCTGAGGTAGAGTTTGGAGCAACTGATTTTGGAAATTCATAACCGGGACAATCTCGGAATATGGAGTTGAGGACTACCCAATGATGTTTTTAGCATAGATCTAGTGAGGAAAAAATACAAAACAAAACCGGCTGCGGACGTCCCATCTAATCAGCTTTCAGATGTCATTTTCCAACACAAATTCTAAAAAGGAGGTTAAAACCAGTTTGCTTGTCACTGCATTGCACTACTTTATCTCACCTTGATCTGCTTCCACCGATTCCCAGTTGTCATCTCCCCCCCAGTCTCCACATCCATCCGAATTGCAACTTTCATCCTGTTTCTGCACAAAAACAAAATGTGTGATCAGTATACATTCCAAAAAGCTGGCACCGTAACACTCAATATACAATACTAGGGGTCGGCCCATAATCACAATGAGTGCACCCGTATTCATCTTACCCCATACTGCCAATATTGAAAGGAAAGCAGCAGGGCCCCAGCCTGTGTCCTGTGTGCCTCCTCCTGCAGAGTGATCTCCCCTCCCGCTGCCTGTCACGATACTTCAGGCCTGGTTCACATATGGCCAGCCCAGGACCTTGCGTACATGCACATTCGCTGCATGGATTGCTGGGCGCATTTGGGGTGCCATTAGAAGAGAATGGCACTGCAAGTACGGATTGCGTGTTTCCGCACACATCGCCATGCGGTCTCGGAACACTGAGATGTAAACCGGGCCTAAGGGAAAGCGGCCAGCAGCAAGTCCCCAGAGCGATCTCCTCCCCCATTGCCTGTCACATAATTCCTGCAGGCGTGGAGATGGAGATGGAGGCAGAAGTGCACAGAGAGCAGAGCCATCAGCCAGACACAAGGGACAGCTACACGAGCTAAATAATTATGACATTGTAGATGTAATCCTTCCGGCATCTAGGTGCAAAAAGTGCCCACTTTAAGATTACAGACTGAACCTTCACCTTTAGCACTCTCTTCAGTACCTCCACTTCTCCCTTTCTGTGCCTCCGCACAAACTAGCAAAACTACCTCAGGCCCATTGGGATCTCAGGATCCTTGTTCTATCTCATGTGCAGGCCTGGCCTTCAAAGCCACAGCCCAACCTGTCCTAGATTCTCTCTCACAGAGTAGTTGTCTCTTTCAGACATACAAGTCCTACAGTTTGTCTTGGTATCCAATAGATCTAATCACCCCTGTCCCTTTCCAGAGGGATCATCTGACTTTTGTGGTCAGTTAGTACGCTTACAGATTGATCACCATCCTCCCAGGACTCTAACTTTCGAGTCTTGGCCCTGCACCTTGAGTTTTCTGCCGGGTGCTGGCCACAGGGTTTGGCATCCACATTGTGGGACACTCAGACAACCTTCTATGGAGAAAATGGTCCCTAGTGGAAAATGTATACTTGATGGTTCAAACTTTTCATGATTTGGCTTGATCTTATTTTGTTCTAAAGCTGTGTTGAAAGCTTTTCATCGTCTGCAGGCAGCTTCAACCTTTTGCCCCTTGTTCAGGAAGTTATCAGTTTCTCAGCTGTTGCAGGAGAATTGTGGGTTAAGAAGTCCTGCACAACAATACACTTCAGCCTGCTCTAAGACCACCTCAGTCCTTTCCTACGCTGTAGCGAATCAAATTTCTAAACTGCCCAACCTTGAGGAACAGAAAGTGCCTGACCTGATGATTCAGGGGCTGGCGAAGATTTTTCTTTCTACTTTCTAATGTTCATGTTATAAGGGAACTAGGGATGCACCAATACCAGTTTTTCCCAGTACTCGCCGATACCGAATACCGATACCGGAAATCCAATTATGGAAGCCAGGTGGCGTGTAATGACTCGCCACTTGGCTTCCTGAATAGCTGGGAAGCAGAGCGGCGTGTAAAGACTCGCCACCCGGCTTCCCGATTAACAGGGAAGCCGTCTCCGTGCTTCTCGAAGCATGGAGCCGAATTTCTGGCCTATCAGGAAGCTGGGTGCCGTGTAATGACGCCAATGTTCCAGATTGGCCGGGAAGCCGGCTCCGTGCTCCCTCGTCACTTGTGTCCATCAGGCATGAGCACCTGAGAGGCCTGTTAACACCAAGATTTGGTTAGTATGGTTCAGCTGAGGCGGTGAACTACAGTATATGTCCAGGTGCAGCAAGTCAAAAGGTGGTACCTAGTGAAATGTATATCCAGTTCAGCCCGGGTACAACCCTGGAAGAGCCATGTAGAAACACCTCCAAAAAAATAAAGAAGACTCAATAGCCGTAGGCAGAACAAAAACACAAGTCCTTACTGTTGTGGCTGTCTTTTTTTTCAAGGAATGGGGATCCAATACATTCTGCAACCCCCTAAATGGCACTAGTCTGCCTGAATGTCTTTCAGGACTACGGTAAACAATTCTATGAAATGAGTCAATGACAAATAATTGTAAAGTGCGATATATACAAAAATGAAATGCACAGACTAAAGTACTATCACTAAAATGCGTAAAACAAAGTAAGCTTTCTATAAGTACAACTGAATATTGGAGCTCTAGAACATTTCTCAATTCTATATGCACATGGTGAAACGTTAATCAATTGTTTAGTAGGATTCAATTACCTGGTTAGTTTTCTCTGATGCCACCGCAAAGAAATCCACTTGTGTCCCACCACCAACACTGTCCCAATTGTATTCACTGGCTGCTCTTGTGCCGTCTGGAGGGGAGAAGGTAGATGATGTTCGGCTTTTAGAATTGGAGACGGGCTGCAAAGCATCTTCCCAGCCCCAATTTTCTTCAGCAGCAGATGTCCTGGTATCGGTAAGCCTCTGGTCACTCACAGTACTTGGTTTAGATTTGGAAGAAGAATAAACAGCCTAAAGGAGGAAGCAATCCAACTATTACATTCCGTATTTATATTTAGTGAAAACACATTCTAGGCAAAATTCAATGTCATTTTAATCTGATTTGGGGGAGTGCCCATTCACACGTGCTGCTGAAGTGCAAAAGCAGAAGGATATCTGACACTGTCTGATGCATGCGGTTATATTATTACAACTGCTGTTGCCTATGAGATGTGTATAGACAACATTTCAAAGGACATATTTCAGGTGTTAGGATCCATAGGAAAAGGGTTAGAGAGGGGTTAGGTGTAGGAGCTGAGCTGTTGTTACAGTGATCTCCTATAGAGAACTAGAAGGCAGTGAGAGCAGTCAAACGTTGTGTGTTACAATGGGAGCTGAAGCTGTTGTATAGGACTGGACACCAATTGGCAGTAACAGCAGATTTTATAAAATAGTCGCTTGAAGAACTTTTCTACCAAAACTAACAGAAGAGGCAGAAACATCAACGTTATAAAATCTTGCACAAGTGTGAACTGAAAACCAGGTTGCATCTTTACAAATTTGGGTAAGTGAAGCCTGATTATGAAAAGCCCAAGAAGTACGAATCGCTCTAGTAGCAAGTACGAATCGCTCTAGTAGCAAGTACGAATCGCTCTAGTAGCAAGTACGAATCGCTCTAGTAGCAAGTACGAATCGCTCTAGTAGCAAGTACGAATCGCTCTAGTTATCCCGCAACTCATAAGCTTGAACGACAACCGAACAAAGCCACTCAGAATTTGTGGATCTACAAGTTGACCCTTACTAGGACCTTCTAGTGGGACAAATAAAGAATCCCAACATCTAAAAGGAAGCTGTGACTGAAAGATAAACTTGAACAGCCCGCACAACATTCAAATAATAAAGAGAAATTTCCTTAGGATTATCAGGAGCTGGACTAAGTGAAGATAAAACCATGTCTTCAAGGAGATGAAAGTCCGAAACCGCCTTGGGTAAAAAGACAAAGCAGACAACTCAGAGAACCTTCCAGCCACACCCTGCAAGGCCAATCTGGGGCAACAAAAATGACTAGAACTCCTTTGCATTCTATTATTATTACACAGGATTTATATAGCGCCAACAGTTTGCGCAGCGCTTTACATTATAAGGAAGACATTACAATCACAATTCAAGACAAGATGGTGAGGAGGGCCCTGCCACTGAGGGCTTACAGTCTAAAATGGAGGGGGAAGTGATACATGAGGTAGATTTGTGGGGATGAATTGTTTGAGAACGTGATGGTTCTATCCCGCTAAGCAGATGAGGTAATAGCATCAGAGGAGGAAAGAAATACATCAAAGTGCACTGATCCCATGGAGCTACCAAGGCATCCACTGCCTCTGCCTGGATCCCTCGCTCTGGATATAAATCTGTCCAACATTCTTGTTGTGGCGAAAAAAGCTGGAAGATCCGCGTGCGGCGTTCCCTAGTGCTGACAATTTTTGAAACACCTCTGGATGACTATACCGCTCGTCCTGATCCAGACATTATCTGCTGAGAAAATTCACCTTCCAGTTTCCGACTCCTGGGATGTGCACCTCCTGCGGCACTGTCTGACAATCTGAAGGACACCCGGACAGAAGATGGGTCCAGTGGAACAATGCCAGACAAACTGCCTTCAACTCCAAGACATTGTTCAGGAGCTTGGAATCCTCTGGAGGTCAACGACCCCGCAGCGACAGATGATCCAAGAGATCGCCCCATCCCACAAGAGTGGTGTCCGTCATGACAAACCTCCAAGTTAGTAAAAGAAGCGACTTCTCCGTAAATGCAGGGGGATATCAACAACCACAACAGATCCCCAGATAATACCGGCCTGACTGTAATAAAGGAAGTGATAACCATGGGAACTTCAGACCACCGCAGGACGAATCACAAGTACTGCTTCCGAACAACTGCAGAAACTTCCAGGTTTAACTTATCCGGGATGAATCTCTCAGTTTTATCAGCTAGCTAGAAAAACTTCCAGGATTGAATTATATCCGGCACGAATCAACTAGCAGCCTTTGATAGCAGAATCTCAACAAAGAAACAAAACAAAATTAAAATAATAAACCAGAACAGAAGGACGCATCAATTCTCCTGAGGACATCAAGTGCCTGGCAGGTGTTGGGTGGGAGGGGTTATGTCCTTGAAGCATTTTATGACCGAAGCATTTTAAATATGACCCCTTACCTCCAGGCTTCCCCAGTCTTCATCATCCCATCGGTCCAATGTGTTATCATCAACCTCATTGTCATCTTCTTCACACTCATAGTGAGGCGCTGAGGATAACGCAGCAGGAGGTGCCGATGCAGGAACGGCATCTAAAATCAACACAGGAAAGCATATATTACCTTATTTGGCTATTGCAGTGAATATTAGCGGATATTACTAAAAAGACTGGAAAAACATTGGGCTAAATCTTGATTTCTGCTGCAAATTGCAGATGAGTCAGAATTTGGTAAACACAGCATGAATCTATGGATCCATCTTCATTTCAGTCAACAATCCAGGCTGAAGGTGGCAGGCTTATAGTGGAACTCCAAGAAAAAAAACACGTATTTTGGTATAGCAATAGGTCTGGAAACAACTAATGGGTCAGCTGACAGTAAACCTGATAAAATCTGTCTGATGCCAGTGATTCCTTACAAATTGGAAATCTCAAATATTTTATCAGCACACAAACTGGCTGCTTACACAGTAGATTACAAATACATCGTCATGACAGAGTAATCATCTTCCTCAAATATGCTATAACTACAAAGAGAAAGTCACTCTTGTGAGTACTGGCTGGAAAACCTGGGTGTGCCTTGGATAGGACATAGTAAGTGCATAGGACACTCACCTGGCTTGCTGGCCTCGGCTGGTACTGTTGTTGGGGGTACTGATGGTCCTTGTGCTGCTGTCTGCGCTGCTGTCGCATCCTGTCCTCCTGCCGCACTGGTCCGGATAAATTTGGAGGTCAAGGAGGAGACTCCAGTGACAGCCCAGCCAGCCCAGCCGCCGACAACACCTGGGTTTGCTGATGCCGCATGTACATCTTTTTCTGTGAACAGAGCCAGATACATATAAAACGCAAGATCCACTTTAAGGTAAGAGGTCCAATGTTTCTGGAGAGAAGGAAATGATAGTTTCCATTACCATGTACACCCTTGCTTACCGAGCTCTGCTAACTGTGCTGGATCCTCTGACACAGACTCTAGTTTATCCAGAAAGCTGCGTATTGTTTTGAATGCCTGTAGGTGAATACAAAAATATGGCATGGTGATATAGCGTGATATCCAGCTTCACCAGTGCTTTGTCATAATTAGTATAAAGAACATGCTTTCTCTCACCTGATCTCGGACACTCTTTTCTGGATCCATTGTTACACTACAGAGCACTGGTAGGATCTTCCCAGCACAGTCATTCATTGAGTAAAAGTTGTGTGTAGCAGCAAAACCAAGAACTCCAGCAGCTCGGGATGGGGAAAAGGGATCTTTTGTAGCTCTACTGAATGCTGATATCAGGACCCTCTGCCGTGTCTGTGACGAGAATATAATCTTAGCATGCCATATGTTTAATTGTATGTAGAGTCTTCAACTCTTTTGTTGTTTTTTTTGAAGATAGTCCATCTTCTTTTTAATACGCAGCATATATGCAATGACCTGATTCCAGTGTTTTAGTTATTAAAGTCTAGCGATATTAAAATGATGATTATGGGGTCAGGGCTTTTCCCCATAGTTCTTCTAAGGGTAACGGGAGGACACAAACTAGCATCCTCCCGTCACCTAAAGCTCAGTATACTGAGAGCTACAGCTCGCGGTATACTGAGACGCCACAGCCAGAACGGATCCCGACAATGCTGTCTGGATCCACCCAGCTGCGTGAGTGACAGCTGGCTCTGCCTGTCTAGAGGCAGAGCCAGCTGTACCCGCCCCCTCCCCCGTCCATTCCGCCAGTCAGCGCTGGAGGATCGGACAGGGGAGGGGGGAATCCCTGCAGGGATAGATCGAGAAGTGAGCGAGCGACGGTATGTGTTCGCTCACTTCCCGATCTACTGAGCCGACCTGTGATAGTCTCATTGTCACAGGTCGGCTCAGATTATGAGGTTGAGAGAAAATCACTTGCCTTATAATTTTCCTTTAAAGTAAACCTGTCAGCCATCTTAAGCTGTTAAAAGCTCAACAGCAGACACCACAAGATATCCCCTATTACCTTTACTAGCCTGTAACTCTCCTCAATGTGCATGTCCAATTTACGGTCACAATCTTCTAGGCTAATACCTGCCCACTGTCTGAATCCTAGCCAGCAAGAGCACCCTTAAAGAAGAAATATGGCAAAAAAGGGCAAATAAACATACTCTTTACCTTTACTCTATTAGCAGTATTCATTATTTACAAAGTCACAGCACATCGGAGATAAATCATCTCAAATCTCAGAAAACCGCCACTTTCAGCTCCTTTCCTGTTAGGGGCCGTAATAGTTAATGCAGCCTGCCCCCAGCTTTTCTTTCTAAAAGTAAATCTGCTGTGGCAGATCTAAGCGGGCACAGCTGTGTGGGTGGCTGGAGAGAAGAGCTTGTCACTGCACGTGGAGAAGGCGGGACAGAGGAAGGAGACGGGCAGGGAGGAGAAAGAAGCTAAACAGCAGCACATGCCTGGAAGGCTGGCACAAAGGACGTGGAGGTAGGGAGAGAGCTGAGGGGACCGAGCTGCTACACATGCCCATATATTAGTGGACGTGCAGCAGCTCACAAGAAGCGCCCTCAGTCAAACTGACGAGAGATCAGTGGGGAGGATCCCGACAGTATTGTCAGGATCTCTCCTCATTGCAGGGCTTAGCCACGCCCATCATCATTAATAACCAATTACAGGTTTAGGGTGCATTTTGGCTTAAAGGTGTAAATTACAATATTTACTCCTTTCACCTAGGGAATACAAAAATGAAGATAAGCCAGGACCCCATAGTTCTCCTTTAATCTCTACTGAAGTACTCTCATACTATGGAGGGATATTAGTTGGAGATGGCTTAGCCCAGAAGTCAGGCCTCCAGTAACAAAGTCAATATAAATCATAGAGGTGCAGAGAGGAGGCTTTTGGCACCAATAAAAAAGGTAATAGATGGATTCTTGTGGTATCAGCTCTTAAATACTTATATTTAAAGTTTATTTCCACTTTTGCAGCCAAACTGGGATCACACCTATTTCATATTTGTTCCATTCACATAACATTAAAAAAAATTGCTGCCTGTGTAAAACTTGCTCACTTCTCAAATACATTTTTTTCTCTGTATTGCATTTTCCTCTGGAATGCAAGTGGGGTGGGGAGGGTAATGTTTATGATAATTAACCCAGTCTGTAATGTGCCAGCAGATCTCATTATCAATTGTAAACTACATTTGAACACTGTCCTGTCCTAAAAAATGTTTAAACAGCCCCGATGCTGGCGACGTACACTGTACGTCGTCAGTCACGAAGGGGTTAACAATCTAGAAGCTTGGCTTCTTTCATTGTATGTTAATGAGGAGGAGCTCAGTCTTTCTATTAGGACAGTCAGTTTCCCGTTACTGAAATTCAGAGTAAAGCTTGCAAAGGCCTTCTAAATAGAGATATCTAAAAGGTAAGAAATATTTTTATTTTTTTTAAAGTGTTTCTCCCCTGGAGACATGCGCCACATATGGTGGACGTCTCTATTCGCCTCACGTTTCGGGACTAGAATTTATCGTCTACTATCCTGTCTATTTAACACACATATTCCTAAAGATCCCACACAGGCTCTGTTACACACCACAGTGCCTGGTGTCTGGCTCCCTAGCACATCAAATCTTTTTAGCAGCCAAATTGACCCTAGCAAGCAATTGGAAAAAAACACTCCTTCCTTATCACGAATTCACTCAGAGACTGGATAATATTATGATCAATGAAAGACTATCTGGTATTCTAACAGACACTCATACTAAGTTTTTAAAGGTTTGGGAGCCTTGGATTTCATATAAACACCCTGAATTAGATGTAGAAACCCTTAGACCTCTCTAGAGACTCCTTGGATGACGAGGGGCGAGGTGGGTGTCCCCACCCAGCCCCCCCCACCGCTCAACTGGTAATTTCCTACACCGATGGATTTACTATCTGCTTCTCCCTTTCCCCTCCTCTTCTTTCTTCTCATGCTTACTTTCTGTCAACCATAAGATATCCACATAGTGCCTGTAACCAATTTACACTTTATTATTCATGTTTTATTATTATGTGAATGTTTATGCACTGAACCCTATGTGAAATGTCCCATTCCATTTTGTGAAAACCCAATAAACACTTTGTTACAAACAAACAAAAAAAGTGTTTCTCAATATACTATGTGAATAGAAACGCATACCAAACATTGCGCGGGTTTTCTCAATTTTGCCTGCGAAAATGGAAATACACTTTAAATGGCTGATAGATTCCCTTTAGGCTGCCCATACATACACCAGCAGACTCAGCTGACTGCAGTGACTATTGGCTCGACAAACATTGGAGTTTATTTATAAATGTTTTCACAAAAGGTTGACACAACTTTCACCCAGGATCCAAACATTCTTCCAATTGAATCCAATTAGACAAATGTGATGATGTCAGCGGAAAGTTGTGTGAAAACATTTATAAATAGACCTCATTACGTTAATAGTAATAATTTGATTGAGAAATTGATGAATCAAACCCTTAAAATGTATTATACGTGTCATAACGGAAATATAAATACACATAATAGCATAGTAAAACCTTTACTTACAATGGGATTGAAGTAGGAAGCAATCTTGCCTAAACACACAGTTGTGTTGCACCGGATCGGCCCCTGATCGTCCCGTGCCTGAAGCCGAGCAAAATGCTTCATCAACTCCACATTTAAGTTGTTTTCATTTAGTTTAGGAGCCAGAAGCAACATGGACTAAATAAAGGGAAATAAGAATTAGCTTGAATGGATAATGTTACAACAACACAAGATATACGAGACGGGTAAAATCAAAAGTTAGCAATGCAGTCATTCTGCAATTAAATGTTTCCTCTGATAAAACATAATGCATGCAGCAATCATTGCACAGAACTAGCAGCCCCACTCAATTGATTTTCAGTTTAGTGTAGTAAGATATATGAAAGATGATTGACGCCATCTTCTAGTGTTTTGACTAATTTAAGAAAGGTCGAAGCCTCAACGCAATGAAAGACTGCAAGAGGATTTCATTAGGCAGTACAAATACGATTTTGTTCTTACCATAACATTTTTTTGTTGGAGTCTATTGAGGGACACAGCTCTGAAGAATTCTGGGACATAGGGTTATGCTGCTGCCACCAGGAGAAATGGACACAAGGCAAAAAAATTATGGTCAGTAATTGAAAAACTCACCTCTCCGCCGCCTTCCGGGTCTTCCGGGAGTCCCGGTGTCGTCACGGACATCGACGTCACCGGACTCCTTCCCTAAGTGGCTCCGTCGGCTAACGAAGGCAAGTTAGTAAGACTATCTGGTATTCTAACAGACACTCATACTAAGTTTTTAAAGGTTTGGGAGCCTTGGATTTCATATAAACACCCTGAATTAGATGTAGAAACCCTTAGACCTCTCTAGAGACTCCTTGGATGACGAGGGGCGAGGTGGGTGTCCCCACCCAGCCCCCCCCACCGCTCAACTGGTAATTTCCTACACCGATGGATTTACTATCTGCTTCTCCCTTTCCCCTCCTCTTCTTTCTTCTCATGCTTACTTTCTGTCAACCATAAGATATCCACATAGTGCCTGTAACCAATTTACACTTTATTATTCATGTTTTATTATTATGTGAATGTTTATGCACTGAACCCTATGTGAAATGTCCCATTCCATTTTGTGAAAACCCAATAAACACTTTGTTACAAACAAACAAAAAAAGTGTTTCTCAATATACTATGTGAATAGAAACGCATACCAAACATTGCGCGGGTTTTCTCAATTTTGCCTGCGAAAATGGAAATACACTTTAAATGGCTGATAGATTCCCTTTAGGCTGCCCATACATACACCAGCAGACTCAGCTGACTGCAGTGACTATTGGCTCGACAAACATTGGAGTTTATTTATAAATGTTTTCACAAAAGGTTGACACAACTTTCACCCAGGATCCAAACATTCTTCCAATTGAATCCAATTAGACAAATGTGATGATGTCAGCGGAAAGTTGTGTGAAAACATTTATAAATAGACCTCATTACGTTAATAGTAATAATTTGATTGAGAAATTGATGAATCAAACCCTTAAAATGTATTATACGTGTCATAACGGAAATATAAATACACATAATAGCATAGTAAAACCTTTACTTACAATGGGATTGAAGTAGGAAGCAATCTTGCCTAAACACACAGTTGTGTTGCACCGGATCGGCCCCTGATCGTCCCGTGCCTGAAGCCGAGCAAAATGCTTCATCAACTCCACATTTAAGTTGTTTTCATTTAGTTTAGGAGCCAGAAGCAACATGGACTAAATAAAGGGAAATAAGAATTAGCTTGAATGGATAATGTTACAACAACACAAGATATACGAGACGGGTAAAATCAAAAGTTAGCAATGCAGTCATTCTGCAATTAAATGTTTCCTCTGATAAAACATAATGCATGCAGCAATCATTGCACAGAACTAGCAGCCCCACTCAATTGATTTTCAGTTTAGTGTAGTAAGATATATGAAAGATGATTGACGCCATCTTCTAGTGTTTTGACTAATTTAAGAAAGGTCGAAGCCTCAACGCAATGAAAGACTGCAAGAGGATTTCATTAGGCAGTACAAATACGATTTTGTTCTTACCATAACATTTTTTTGTTGGAGTCTATTGAGGGACACAGCTCTGAAGAATTCTGGGACATAGGGTTATGCTGCTGCCACCAGGAGAAATGGACACAAGGCAAAAAAATTATGGTCAGTAATTGAAAAACTCACCTCTCCGCCGCCTTCCGGGTCTTCCGGGAGTCCCGGTGTCGTCACGGACATCGACGTCACCGGACTCCTTCCCTAAGTGGCTCCGTCGGCTAACGAAGGCAAGTTAGCCGACGGAGCCACTTGGGCCGGTGATCTGTCGGCACTGAGAACTTATCGAGTTCTGCGACCGCCTGACTTCCGGTTTTGTTACAACTAAGAGGTTTGCCCAAGAAATTTGTTCTGCACGAGCGCCAGCCAAGGCATTGGCCTATACACATACAGCACAGCAATGAAGTAATAAAACGAACTAGGATCACACTAATCCAGCACAATATTATTCTGAGTTACCCCACACGTGCTGGATTAGTGTGATCCTAGTTCATTTTATTACTTCATTGCTGTGCTGTATGTGTATAGGCCAATGTAGTTGGATCTGTGTGTGCGTTATAATTAATCAAAATTAAATCGATTAAAAAACATTTCGATTAATCGAACACGAAAATTTTTAATCAGTACCAGCCCTAAAAAAAATGTAAAGCCTGCTACTTAAAGAACATAACCACTCCCACCTGCCATAAGCAGTATGAAGGGAAATGAAGGGAGGGAGCTGTGTGCTTCAATGGACTCAGAGAAAAGGATATTAAGCTATTTTCTCTATCGTCCATTGAAGGATACAGCTCTGAAGAATAATGAGATGTAGGGACATTCAAAAGCAGTCCAAAACAGAGGGGCTGGCACCACAACCACAAACCAGTTCAACAAAAAAGAACTGTCAATAATCAAACAGCCATCTGAAGAGGTTTTCTGCCAAAACTAGCATCAAAGAGGCAGACACATCAACCTTATAAAACTTTGCAAAAGTGTGAACAGAAGGCCAAGTTGCAGTATGCAAATCTGAGCAACAGAAGCCCGAGTATGAAATGCCCGAGTACTAAATGTGCCAGTAGAATGAGCAGAAACAGGAAAAGGAGGAACCCTATCAAACAATTCATAAGAATGAATGAAAGCTGAACAACCTTTATAAGACATTCTGGTAGGAAAACAAAACAATCTGACCGTCTAAAGGAATCTGCTCTTGCAACATCCGAGCAACGAAGACAACTTTCCTTAGAATGAACAGGAGCTGGACAATGTCTTCATTGAGATCACATGGCTGAAACCACTTTGGGTAAAAAGGCAAGGTCTCAAAACAACCTTGTCCGTATGAGGAACCAAATAGGGTTCTCAGCAATACAAAGCAGGCAACTCAGAAACCGTTGTAGCCGAGCTAATGGCGACAAGAAAGGCAACCCTTTTGGCCAACAAAGACAAAGAAATACCTCAAATAGGTTCAAAAGGAGGTTTCTGTAGAACAGATAAAACCAAATTTAAGTCCCACGAAGGAAGGGGAGACCTAACAGGAGGAACCACGCGTGCAATTCTCTATATAAAAGTATGAAGCAAGAGGATGTTCAAAAAGGGCAGACAAGGCAGATATCTGACCATTATGGTACTGAGAGCTAAACACTGATGGAATCCCCAGATGAAGGAAAGAGAGTACACAAACAAGAAAAAGCCCATGGGGAAATCAGCAAAAATATACCTTGGAGGTACGGTGATAAATGTTTTGAGTAGAAGATCTAAGAGCCTTAAAAAGGAGAACTATGAGGTGAGTGATTTTCACTCAACCTCATATTTCGAGCCGACGTGTGACAATGAGACTGTCACACGTCGGCTCAATAGATCGGGAAGTGAGCGAACACACCGTCACTCGATCACGATCATTGACCGATTCTCGATCACGTCCCTGCAGAGAGAGGTGACTGTCATTCAGGGCTCCCTGCAGGGATTCCCCCCCCCCCCCTCCATCGCTGACTTGCGGAACGAACCGGGGAGGGGGCGGGTACAGCTGGCTCTGCCTCTAGATAGGCAGAGCCAGCTGTCACTCACGCAGCTGGGTGGATCTCCACAGTAATGTTCGGGATCCGTCCCGGCTGCAGCGATCTCAGTATACCGCGAGCTGTAATGATCATAACAATCATTATGAATCAACTAGCAACTTTTTTATAGCGGAATCTCAATGCAGGAACAAAACAAACTAAAATAATAAACCAGAAGAGAAGGACATATCCATTTTCGTGAGGATACTAAGCAAAACTGACATGTGTGAGGTGGGAGGGGGTTGTCCTTACAGTGGCAGGCTTTATATTTTTGCGCCTAGTGCCCATTTCTCCTGGGGGCAGCAGCATAACCCTACATCTCAGAAGTCTTCAGAGCCGTTTCCCTCAATGGAGAATAGAGAAAAATTATGGTTTTGTTAAGACTGAAATTGGATTCACAGCCTTGAAGTGAGTCTTTGCTGACTTATACTCCCCTAAACTGCCAGCACACATGGTTACATACATGCAGAGCTCCTTCAGCCTTAACATTTGTTGACCTTTAGTATGCAAACAGGCACTTTAGTTCCAGAATTTATCCTACACCTCACCCCCTACCATGGCAATTGCTATGGCATACTTGTGATAGAGACAGTCTTACTGACCAATAGTAAGATATGAGAAACGGGAATGGAATCTGCTATTCACTTATTAGAGCTACCTGAGCTTTGATGCTCACAGAATGCTCTTCATGGTGTATGGCTATTTGTGCCGGCATCTCTAGCTTTCTGGCAGTTTAGGGATGTTATACTTAGTACAGCTTCACTTTAAAAACATATATCTCACCAGAAATGTGGGTTTGCGTTTGGAGGACCTAGAAAGTAACCGTTATTTGCCTCTGTAAAATTGTAAATGTATTGAAATGTCCTCCCTATGATCTGTAGGAAGTGGAATCACCAGCACTCAGTAGAATCATCCAACATGTCCATTTATTGGATATAGACATCACACAATCACAAGAGCCAGGCTCTTGTGACTGTGTGATGTCTATGTCCAATAAATGGACAGGTTGGGTTATTCTACTGAGTGCTGGTGATTCCTCTTCCTACATTGTGTCTGCACGGTGCCATCCGTGTTCATCACTACAAACACCATTGTCTACATAGGCCTTGATTGCTGCAAGGTGTGCAGAGGATTTCCCCTTCTATCCACTCCCTATGATCTGATCATGACTACCCCTATGTCTGCATGGGAAACTTATGTACCAGCCCAATGACAATGTAAAATGTCCTGAAATCAACAAGAAAATTGGATCCCAATCATCTTGCTACCATAACTACAGCAATCATTTTGGGTGGGAGTTCTCCTTTCAACTATTCACATTGTGGCTTGATAGGGAGGACATCAAAGAGAAGCTAACTGTTCTTAATGGCTGAATAGTAAATAGACTAATCCACAACTGTGCATCAATGAGAAAAGCAGTAATGCTGCATGGAACATGCTGCCTAAATTTACTGAAAGACTAAATTAAAGTGTTCAAAGCATATATATATATATATATATTACAAACAACAGATAACATCACCATATTGGCATTACCTTCACGGTCTGTTCCCGGATTGCAGGATTTGTATCCGTAAATCCATGGACCACATGCGGGAAGATCTGTGTATTGACTGTTGGTTCATTTAAGTACTGGATGAAATTCTCCATCTGCCTCATGCAAAATAAAAAAGGTAAAAAAGATTAGGGCTGCAACTAAGGATTATTTTCATAATCGATTAGTTGTCCGATTATTTTTTTAGAATAAAATTCACAAATACAGTGTTACAAACATAAAGGCACGGTACCGTGTGTTCCACTGCGGGCGATCACACTGTGGGTGGGAGGCTCGTTTGGGGTGCCATTGGCACTGCAACGTACCTCCTGCAGCAGAATTTGTCAGGCTGAAACCAAAAATTACTTTTCCCACCTTTTATCATTTAAAAAAAATATATAAATTCTATTGTAAGCACATGGCGCTTGAATAGCTTCAGCCAGGGAATAACAGCTGCCTGTGGCAAGATTCTGAAGACGGCGGCTGAATGTAAATACAGCATATAGTGGGCGGATGCAATAGCCAGCCTGCTATTGAAATGGCCAATAGCATGCTGGCTATTGCACCAGCCCACTGCTTGCTGTGCCCTCCGCCCAGCATGGAAGAAAGTTAGGGAATCCAAACAACTAATCGATAATGAAAATAGTTGACAACAATCTCATTATTGATTAATCGATTAGTTGGTTGCAGCCCGAAAAAGATCAAATGCAATCAGCAGTAGAAAACAGAAATCTACACTATGCTAAATTGCTACATCAATGCCAGTTGCCAATAGATAAGATATATACTTAGTTTGAAAAAACAATTTACGTGTGGAGTACCTGACTCCACATTACGTGTGGAGTACCTGACTAAATTAGACCAGCAAGAACCAGTACTTACCTGCTGCAGGAGTCGTATTCTCATGGCTCTATCTGTGGAGGAGAACATTTTAACAATGATGGGAATGATCTTTTGTTGATATTCTTCGGCATTCAAAAACTTTCCAATCTATAAGAGAAGAGGAGAATATGTTACGTCTTATCTCACTTCCATAAACTTAAATTTATAAGCTTCAGTGACTCTAGTGAAAGCACAGATAAGTTCCCTTATAGCAGATGGAAAGTATCGAAGCAAAATCAGTATGAGCCAGATGCTTATCGGGTACAAATGACAGCTATAACCAAGTAAGGCACTCATTTAAACCCTTTCATAAGCAGGAGCTACGGTGAACAACTGATGCTGTCATCAGACGACTTTGTGGCAATGATGTCTTTGCTTTTGCCAATCATGCTGTATTGGTGATAATTTGCCACTATTTTTCAAAAGATTGGCAACATATTTTATTTCTAAAACCACCAGGACTCACCACTCCGCTTCCATCTCTGACTGCAAGTCAGGACATGCACCCGGCGCAAGCTAAAGTGTGCTCTCAACTCCCAAACTATACTTCCAGAATCCTCCGCACATAACCGGTATCCATCAAATCCAATTTTATTGTAGTGATTTCAATACAAAGTCCAAAGTTGAGCATATACACCACCAAAGATCTCTGCCATACCCGCACCTCGAGGCAGAGATGTTTTGGACTCCCTCTGACCGGCAGTGCCGTGAGGGAGCATGGAGCTGGATTCAGGACCCGCCTGCCGGCTTCCTGATTGGCTGGGAAGCCGGCTTCACGCTGCCTAGCGACACTGCGGGCAGCCTGGCTTCCTGACTAAGGAAGCCAGGCTGCCCTACAGTGTCGCTAGGGAGCATGAAGCTGGCTTCTTAGGCAATCAGCAAGCCGGGTGATGGGTCATGACCCGCTGCCCAGCTTCCTGATTGGCTGGGAAACTGGACCCACGCTAACTCGAGATGCCGGTATCGACCAGTACCGATAGAAAAATATTGGTACACGTATTCGATCAAGAGAAACCGGTATGGGTGCATCCCTAATCCAGATATCACATTGAGAAAGCATTAT
Organism: Nanorana parkeri; assembly: GCF_000935625.1. NCBI lineage: Eukaryota > Metazoa > Chordata > Amphibia > Anura > Dicroglossidae > Nanorana > Nanorana parkeri. The sequence goes on along the minus strand of NW_017306421.1, from coordinate 337,762 downwards.
GCCACAACTGTAACAAAGGCACTGTCAGTTTGCCTTTGTTTTCATTCTGCCAGATGCAACATTTTCCCAGAAAAACCATACAGGAAGTGTTGCTATACTAATAGAGAAAGCACACTGTGGTAAGATCACCTCCCTAGTAACTCTTCTTTTAATTAAGATGACCAGTTATATCCTTCATACATACTCTACTCCCATCTTAACTGGTGTGGTGCAGTGCATCCCTTGATTAATTGGATGTGCACTATATGTCCACCACCATCTTCTGAATAACGTCACCAGTCAAAAAGACACCAGGGTAAAGTGCAATGCACATCCCGTCAATCAGGGAAAAATCTGCAAAAAGCTCACCTTAAATAAGGGCGTTAGGATAACAGCGCCAGCGCTGCCAAATTCGAAGGCTGTAAGAAGCTGCGGAAGGATTTTATGGCGACAGAAATCTTCAGGAAAAGAGTCCAGATTTTCACTGAGCTGTTCAAAAAACGTCTGTCGTTCAGCAGGGTCTTTAATCTGTGCAAAATAAAGTGTTAATGAAACAAATACTAAAAATTAAAATGTAAAAAGTACATCAAGAACACACCTATACAAATGGTATGCAGTGCCAGTGCTGCAGCTACAACACAGAGTAAGAAATTGGCTTTTTAAATAAAATATATGTGTGTTTGTAAAATAAAATGTAAAAATACAAGCACAATTTCAAGAGAAGGAAGATAAAAAAAAAAGCAAAATAAATAAATAACAGCAACTGTTCTGATTGGAAAACTCTATTACTAGACATGATTGGAAACATCTTCTGGTTTTAACAGGCACAATGGCATTAAAGTGACATTAAACCCTCAGATTTTTTAACATACACCAATACTGTAATGTGTGCCTTACTGTAATCCATGGTTGTTTTCCTTCTCTTTGCTGTTCTTCCTTTTAAATCTGTATCTGTTCTCATGCTCTGCAGAACTTCTGTTTTGCAGCAGACTGCCTTGTCTCAGGAATGGATATACGGTGTCTGTGTATCCATTTGTATAGGCTTGTAATCTGAGCCAGCACTACAGGCAGAGGCCCTGAGCTGCAAAGGGAAGTTCTCCCCAAGCATGAGAAGACATGAGGATTTAAAAGGAAGAGCAGCACAGAGAAGGGAAACTACCATAGATTACAGTAAGGCACACATTACAGTATTGGTTTATGTTAAAAAATCTGAGGGTTTAATGTCACTTTAAAGTAATAAATCAACTCTTACAAAAGACAATTTAAAAGTATGCAATGTGCTCAACAGCAGACCTTATTGAATCAACCAACAGAAAAATGATGTTGCTACTGCTACGAGGATGTGCCGAAGTACAACTGGAATTCCAGATACAGACAGTGGAGAGACAGACAGTGGAGAGGCAGATATCAGGCAAAAAAAATATATAAAATGAGGTATTCTATGTGGTGAATGATTACATAATTAAACACCCGTGTTTTACAAATATAAACTGTCCTCCTCCAGTGTCCTTTAACACACTTACTGCATAAAACACAAGGGAAGGGAGAGGGAGAAGCCAGTCTGGGCCTGGATCATCTGTTTCAATAGTTTTTATTAGCAAAGACTTCCTGATGTGTGGCTTGGTCTTCTTTCTTTTCTAGTTATACTGGTGGGCATGAAGAGGCATGTGGTGTGCACCCAGGGCGGAACGCTACTGACATTTGCTTGGGAGCGGTGAATTTCGAGGCTGGCAATCATGTTGTGTAAAGTAAAGAGGCTACTGAACAGACACCTCTGTGGAGCCTACAACATCTGAGTATGGGGTACTGCCAATGAAGGATCTGATCAGAAGGAGATGGGAGGGACATAGAACAGGGTGTGTGGCCTCTCTCATGTATCTTCTCCACTTAGGGAATCGGGACTTTCACCATGGGGATGTTTGTAACCCTTTGAATGGAAGTAGGAATCAGCGAATTGTTAACCAAAGGATGTTGAAAAAGAATGGACAGGGTAGACACCTAACCTTTGATGTCACTAACGACCAAATGTTATTCTACCCCCAACCGAAGTAAAGAAAGAACATGGCCCCTGAAAAGCCACGTTGGGAAACCCCCAGAGACTTACACGTAAAAATAAGACCTTTAGTTTCGATGATAAACGTTGCATAAACTAGGTTTACGAGCTTTCAGCATGTTCGGGATAAATGAATCTGATATTCCTGCGTCTGTCAGAACCTGGGGTCCAACAACAGGGCAGTCAAAGCTAACATAAGAGAAACAGGGTGGAAGATGAGTCCTTGAGAGAACAAATGCAGTCTTTCTGGTAGAAGCCATGGAGCATCACTAACAGACGAACGAGGTCGGTGTACCACAGTCTCCAAGAACATTTCGGAGCTATGAGAATGACTAGAATGCTCTTAACCTCTATCCTTTGAAGTAGGCATGGTAAAAACTTAGTACAGAAAAACCATAGATAAGGGCATACTGATACTATGGCCCCACCAAGGCACCTGCTGCATTCACTGCCAGGTACCGCATTATGGAGATAAATCTGTCCAGCTTCCTGATGAAACCAAAAACTAGAAAATCCACATCCAATGTCTTCAACTCAGATATGTACTAGACAGAGGCGGCTCTCTAATTAGTCAAATTAGGCGGTCGCCTTAGGCCTCGCGGCCACCTAGTTTGCCCTGTCGGCACATCACCTCCCTGGCAGCCAAGTAGCGTTATGAGCTCTCAGACCTGTCACTGTCAAACGGAGACTCTACGTTTGACAGCGACATGGCTGAGAGCTCATCCGTTTCCTCGGTCAATCCACTCGGTCTTCTGGAGCTCCGCCCACCAGCCAATGAGAAGATACCTCACCCCTCCCATCCACCGCACGAGGCTCTCAATCTGGCTGGGAGGGCGGAGTTTACCTTCAGACGCGGATGCAGACGTCGGCGGCACCAGCTGGTCCTTCATGATCTGCTTTCTTCTGCCAGCTCCCGCCCTCGAGAAGCGGCCTTCATATTACTGGTGAGTGGCGGCCTTGTGGAGAGCAGTGGCGGATCCGAGGGGGAGGGGGGTGTCTAAGTGCTGCTCCAGAGTCCCGTTCCAGAGTCCCACTCACTGCCTCTGCCACCAGCAGGTCCGGCAGTGTAGTAACAGTATGACGCAACTACATACAGCTGTGCCCCTCAGTGTCACAGACTTTACTGCAGTTCTTTGTAAAAAAAACTTTGTACAATGAACTGCAGTAAAGTCTGTGACACTGAGGGACACAGCTGTATGTACCATCGCCGGCAGCCACATCCTGCTGTGTGGGTCATCGTGAGGACCCTCTGCTCTGACCCCTCCCCTCCACTGGCCACCAAGTCTGCATTGAGATAGGGGGGCAACCGCCGACCATCCGTCTGGCCCGCAAGTTCGAGAGTATTGCTGGGAGTTGTAGTCCCCTATAGCCATTACTATTCTGCATTTTTCTGTCGAGAGTATTGCTGAGTTGTAGTCTCCTATAGTCGTTACTATTCTGCATTTCTTTAGAGATTATTGCTGGGAGTTGTAGTTCTCTATATCCGTTACCATGCTGCATTTCTGTCGAGGGTACTCCTGGGAGTTGTAGTCCCCTATAGTCGTTACTATTCTGCATTTCTTTAGAGAGTATTGCTGGGAGTTGTAGTTCTCTTTATACCTTTCATTTTTATCGCTTGCATTTTTTCTCATTATGGGCCTGAGTGGGGCCTCATTTTTAAGTTTCGCCTAAGGCCTCGCAAAGTCTAGAGCCGCCACTGGTACTAGAACACCTTTGGATGGAGAGGCCACTGTCCCCGGGTCCAGACACGGTCTGCTGTAAATCTGCCTGGCCGTTCTCCACCCTGAATGTGCACCATGAAAATTGCTGGAACCCGAAACCTTGCCCAGGACGGCATAGACTCTACTGACAGCAGGATCCTCTGAGCGTGGACTATTAATTTGCAAGGTATGAACTGAATATATTCCAAGTGTATGTAAGGCAACCTGCATTTTAGTTTTACTGCATATTTAAACAACATTGCAAATACGGAGTGGAAAAGACAAACAGAGGAAAGACTTGACAAACGCTAAGTCATGGTCAAGCGGTAACTAACCTGTATCTCTTCCAGGAACAGATTGGTCTCCACAAAGCTGTTGCAGAAGAACCCACCAGGGGCTCGGCAGTTCTGGAGGAATCGGGCTGGGTTGGGGCGCATTTTAGGGTTGGCACCAACGAGTTCACAGTAGTGAGGCACCAGTGATTTGGGGATCTGCAGATATAAAAGAACAATGATATTTAACCCTTTCTACAGAGGGCTGAAAAAAGTGTTCAAGAGTAATGTTTAATGGCCTTACTGTAAATTATGTCAATAAATAAAATGTTGAGACTACATTTCCATTCTTAAACCATGATTAAAAATAAATATAAAAATATGTCTTTAAAATTAGGACATAATGTGTTTCTGGCTACAAAGAGCAATGGTGGAAAAGGCAGAAACCAAAGCAGCCGATGAAATTTTAGTCTACTGTAATCCGATTAGTGAAAGCTCTGATTGGTAGATATGGGTTAATGGGCTTTATACATTGCGTTTGCAGTGTTGATGCTTCCCTATTTTGTTTTGCAGCATAATTGTATCCCTTGCAATAAAAAAAGTCTCTACTTCTACCATACAATATGTACATATCACTTGTTGCATTTGTACAGAGGAGTAAGAGTCAAAGCATGTGTGAAAAGAGCCATCATATGTGACAAAAGGAATCAAAACGATTCCATGTTTCATATACATAACACTGACCTTTCCGAGTGAACGTAGAGCAGTTGGGCGAGGGAGAGGGCCATTAAAGACTTCCCATATTAGACAGCCAAGGCACCACATGTCAGCTGACCTGTTATAGAGAGATCAGTGTCAAAAACAGGACCATATCCTATGAATCAGCAAATATATTTTGCGCACAAAGAAAGTGGTATTGTGTTCACAAAACTTCCACATACCACTTCTCCCCAGATGTCTTTGAGCGTTCTGACTTCTCAGGGGGATTGTACTTCTCCAGCTCAGGTCCTTTTTTAGGTGCACTTTCCTCACTACCTGCTGGATACATATAATCCAGCCCCCCCAACTTCCACTCCCCTGCCCGGTCCACAAACACTGATGACATATATACATTATTGTGGATGAGGTTACCATCATTGACCAGGAAACTGAGCGCTTTCTAGATGGAAACAAAAAGACAGACATGTTATTTATGAGAACTTATACTAATTGAAATAAATCAGGGCTGGAACAATCCAATGAGGCAGACAGCTGATATGCTTAAAAACACAGACTACTTTATGCTTCTAATTCTTCTTGAATCTGTCAACCAAGTTTAGAATGACTTGCTGGCTCCTGGCTGATTGGCCTGCCTAGCATTTGACCCACCCCTGACTTAATGCTGAACTCCAGGAAAACAACCATATGAACAGTTGAAATACCACAAGTCATTTAAAGATTGTAAACCCTCAGGGGCAGGGCCCTCCTTACCATCTTGTCTTGAATTGTATTGTGATTGTAATGTCTTCCTTATATTGTAAAGCGATGCGCAAACTGTTGGCACTATATAAATCCTGTATAATATTAATAATAATTATAAGGGATGCACCGATAGCGGTATTTTGGTATTGAGTACAAGTACCGATATTTTTTTTTGGTACTCGCTGATACCGAATACCGATACTGGAAGTTCCATCAAGGAAGCCAGGCGGCGTGTAATGACTCGCCACCTGACTTTCCGTTTAGCAGGGAAGCCGTCACTATGTGACGAGAAAGCAAGTCGAGAAAGCAAGCCATTACACGCCGCCTGGCTTCCTTGATGGAACTTCTGGTACTCGCCAAAATACTCGGTATCGGTGCATCCCTAATAATAATAATAATAATAATAATAATAATAATAATAATATTTTGGCTGCCAAAGGATTTGTATTTTATCCGCCCAGCCCTGATATTTACAGAACCCTAATAGCCAGGTTGTTGACCACGCTTTTCTAATGGAGTTGAGCTGTACCACTGGGACAATTCCATGTGCCCTACTTGACACTGGACAATGCAGGTAAAGCACCAGGCTGATCTCTGACCTTCTGTCAGCATGTCGAAGAAGCAGAGCTTGATTGGCACAAGGTACCGACCCTCCCTCTCCTATTCTAAGATCTACTGTACAAGAGATAACAATAGGCTGTTATCAGTACAGATTTGTATTCATCACATTGGTTGCATTCACAAATATATTTTATGATTTGTAATGAAAACATAACTACATGACTTTGTGTTTCTGATATCTGCCTGGAGTTCAGCTTAAAATAAATCAACATAAAGAGGCTTCAAACTAAATCTGTGTGGCAAGTAATACATTCAAACATAGCTGCTTGGATGCACCGCTTCAAGGCTACCAAAGCGCTAGTTGCTCTTAGGTCTTGTTAGTGCAATGCAGCTCCAGAACTGTAACAGATTGAACTTAATGGCTGCGAGGCCACCATTTCATGTTCCCAAAAATTCAAGCAATGAGCAAGATGGAAGCACTGTAAGTAGTTTTGCACTGCTCCAAAAAAAGCAGATCAACAAAGGTCCAACTGGCCGTTTGCCTGCAGGAGCCCATTAATTGGCTGCACGAGTTCTTTTCTGGAAACTGGAAAAGCATACACACACTTAAAATGAAATAATGAATATGAAGACGTACCACGATTTGGTGTAGACCCCAGGAAATCTCTAATTCACTGATCCCTCCAGCATCACTCCTGGATTTCATATATGTCCCCAGAGTCGTCACTGGTTCTGTCACTACGTACAAGCATTTATCAGTCTGCAGGGAAAGAAAAAGGTTATTTCTAGCAGAACACAATGGAATTCCTAGTGTCATATCATGTTAATGTAAGATATCATTCTTTTTATGTGGCATTTTCACTAACTTTTTTCCTTTACTGAAGAACCTACCTTGTAGACCCTCTACATAAACTACCAACCACCTCCTATATACACATACCTGTAGAAATGTACTCCAATTTCAACCAATCTGCATATCAGTTTTGGTTGGACTGAGCCCTAAACTCAGGAATAAAAAAAAAAAAATAGTACAATACTGCAAAAGTTCACAGTTTACATAATTTGTAGTCACTCATTTACTGAATGACATAGCCCGAGCCTACTGTTATTTCATTTTAAACCGATTTAGTTGCGCTAGGAAAAAAGGGAAATCACCAGCTGCAACAATGTGTATAACCGTGATTAATGTGAGCAATTATGTTGCGCTTGGTAGTGAGCAAAATTCTTTACTGTATCACCTTTCTGTGTTTCTATCTCAATGGAAATGTTTGTTTATACTAAGTGAAAAATAAGTAAATAAATGAAATGGCAAAATTAGTAAAATGGTGTAAAGTATATATAATATAATAAAATTAATAAATTATAAACTGCGTCTGCGTTTTATTCAGTATTTCGTTAGTTAAGTATGTTTGTGATGTGACAATTAGAAAACGATATTCTGTGATTAGGCTCTCGACCCCAACATCTATATGAATTACATGTGCATTCAGATTCAAAAGGTTGATCTCATCACTCGATTGGTTAATTCCAGTTAAACAGCTATTCGATTCAGCGTGACCGATAGTGATGGTAACTTACATAAATAAAGCATTTATCATCGCCCCAAAACAAAAAAGACACAAGGTCAGAACAAACAGAAGAAAAAAAAGAAAAGAAAAAGGCAAACAGATTGGGCCAATCCTAGAACATTTTCAATCTTTCAAATAAAGATTATTATATGCTGGCCTCAATCATCAATTTTCAGTGTCTCTGTATTAGGCTATTAGGTTAGGTTATTTTCCCAGCAGGACTGCAAATATCCGACATTGGCGTGTCTCTGTCCGCCCAGCCACATGGTCTGTTCACGGACACCTTGACAGGATCTCTGAATGGAGAGATTACAAGTCACATTTGCCACCTCCCGGTCCTGTAACTGAAAGTCCATACCTCAGTACAGACAGGGGCAGGGAGGAAGAGTCTGCAGGAGCCAATACATTGCACCCACAATTCAGTGATTGTTGTGATGCTTTGCAGGCTCCAATGCAAAATAATCAATCGATGCCCATTTCTTCTTTTTATTAATGTGTGTCCATGTAATCATTTTTTGCAAAGGGTGGACTCTGCCTTTAATATTCTTGAAAGTATAAGGAACGTAAGAGAAAATTACCTCTAATCCATCCACATATGACAGAATATTTGGGTGTCGCAATGTCTTGATTCTTTTTAGTGCTGCTTTGGCTGCTTGCGTCTGTTCGTCTGCCCCCGGACGGATATCGTAAGTGAACACAGACACTAGGTCACCACCGGCCTGAAGAAGAGACATTTATACATCAAAACATTTAGAAGAAGCAAACTTGCCATTGGACCGTGACTATACAAAGATATAATAATATGCTTGTCTAATGTCAATGGGTGACATTTTCATAAGTACATATTCATACATTAAAATATTAATAGAAGGAGTGAATTTACTGTAAGACTGTAAGCATCGAGGAAGAGAGAAAAAAAAAAAAAAGAGAGAGAGGGAGGAGAGAAGCCCAACCAAATCCCTGTAATGTATTACGGCAATGCAGGCAGGCTGCATATACAGCAACAAGTGTGCTGGTGTTTTTCCTCTTTTTGTAATGACTGCAGCAATGGTTAATAGGCCCAGTGCTGGCAGCACATAGGAAAGTCCCTTTTATCCAACATTCACTGGTGGCGATTCAATCACTGTCATTTAAAATACACACAAAAAATATAGAGAAAAAAAAGCAGCATTTTTATTACTGTATTTGGAGCCTGTGTGGACCCCAGTGGAGCCAGTCTACCCCAAAGAATGGTGGAAGCAAGGCTGCGATCATCACAATTTATAGGCAACTTCAGACTTCTGCCTCCATCTGTTTGGCTGAAAGCTGATTCATTAAAATGGATTTCTTGACCGACCACTACTGTTGTCCTAATGAGAGGCTGCCTGGATAAGCGATAAGCTTTAGGGCACATTCACACCAGCAACAATTTCTCCTGCAAAATCCCACAAATCCTGCCAGCGAAGTTCACCTAATTCAGCTTGCTGTGATGGTGCGGCAACACCAGTTCACTGCTATCAGCATGGTGACTGATAACTCACAAGCCTGTAGCTTGCCAATGAACACAGGGTATGTACTGTAGAGACAAAGCAATCATTTCGCCACTTTACAGATCGCTGGTTCAGCCACATCTAGAGTATGTGGTAAAGTTTTGGTCACCAATCCCCAGAAAGGATGTCCAGGAGCTGGAGAGAGTCCAGAGAAGGGCGACAAAACTAATTAAGGGACTGGAGGACCAAAGCTATGATACAAAGTTGCTAAAGGGGACGAGATTTTGATATACAAATTGTTTAATGGTGATACTAATATATCAGTAATAGACCTTTTACTGCACACTCACTAAAGACTGGAGGCCCCCACCTAAAACTGGAGGAAAAAAAGATTTAACCACGAGGGGTTTCTTTTCTGTTAGAGCGGTAACATTTTGGAACTCTCTTCCACAAGCAGTGGTATCAGCAGAGAGTATTGAATCATTTTTAGATACCTTCCTCAGAGACCCTAAGGCTGGGCACACACCTTACAACCATCGCAAGACTTTTGTCTTGCGATGGTTGTAAGGTACTTAAAAAAACGTACGATCTGCCGATCTTGCATAGGCAGATCGTACTTGCGACGTTTGCAAGCCACGCCCCCTGAGGGGTGGGCTTCCGATGACCGCAATGCCAAACGGGCAGTGTGCGCTTGCGCACACCAGCCCGTCCGGCTTTTATCTTACGAACATGCTACACACCCGCCGAACATCGTACGATGCTCGGCGGGTTTTGAAACATGTTCGTAAGTTTAAAGTCGTGCGACCTTACAGTAGTAGAGGTGGCATGGCTTCCACACACCTTACGATAATCGTACGATCGCAGGATTTCCCACGATTATCGTAAGGTGTGTGGGGACCTTAACATATAGGGGTACAGGTACTCTTAATGACTGGAACAGACTCACAAAAGGTTGAACTCGATGGACCTGTATCTTTATACAACCTCAAACACTAGTCTGGACATGATCCGGACATGCTGTGAACAAGCCCTTAAACAGGATATTGGGGCCAGTAAGTGGGGACCAGCTGATTCGGCAGAAAACTAAAACTTTTAAACATCAAGAATCAGCATCCATTGTAAGGGATTTCATCATTTGAAATTGCTTGAAACATTTTGGGGGGGAATTTATCAAAACTGGTGCAGGAAAAATCTGCAGCAGTTGCCCATGGCAACCAATCAGCAGCTCTCTTCAGTTTGCTCAGATAAGATTTGAAAATGAGACAGAGAAGCTGATTGGTTGCAGTGCAAATCTGCTCCAGATTCTGTCAGCTCCAGTTTTTATAAATTCCCCCCTTTGACTTTAAGATCACTTTAAGGTAGAGTATATAGAGACTGAACAACCATTTAGTAAGTGGAAATGAGCCTGGGCTCGGTGCAAACCCAGTTTGCCTAACCCGCCTCAAAACTGTGACCACCACTCCCTCCTTCAGAGCCAATCAGTGGCAGCATTTGCATTTCCGGCTCACTGTGATGAATAGCTATGGGGTGTGGAATGCGCCTCACCATAACCGATCGGGTCGGGAGGAGGGGGTGGCAGTCATGGGTTTGGGCGTGCTTGGGAAAACTTAGGTGAACTGGGTATACACCAAGCAAAACAAATGGCAAACGCACTCATCAACTTGTTACCAGCTTTACAGCAAGGTGCACATGGAAGGGCCTTATACAGTAAAACAGCAAAAAAAATTTCCAGCACACTCACCAGCCAGAGTGCATCTTAGCTGCCGTTGTGATTTGCGGGATCCCTTGTGCATTTAAGGGGGGTTGGGCTTCCTCCTGACAAACCTGCACCCAATTTGATCTTTTGCCACATTTGCTCCAAGATGGAGACTCTCAGTTTAGAGTTAGGAGCGCACTATTTAGAGGTGCCTTGACGCGGCAGTGCGGCTTTCACATTTTCTGCAGAAGACGTGTATCTAAACCTCTGTTTTTAACCTTAGCGGTGAGACAAGTTTTTTTTGCAAGCTAGCTGGTGAGTGTGCTGGGAAAACTTTTTGCTGTTTTACTGGGTATACATCAAACCTAGGCTCATACTAGCAAGTAGCAAGTGGTCAGCTCAAGCGTGACAACTATTCACTTGTACAATTTCTTTCCAGCTCAAATTCCTGGAACGGAAAATGTAATCCTTCTACGTCACAAACAAGCATTCACGTTATTTTGAAACGACAATGTACCAAGTTTCCTATTAGTGCATCTTGGCAAAGATCTCTGACTGGTCACCAAATGTAAAGGAGCAGGGGGTGGAAGAAATCATATGGAATTCAGGAACCAGCTCCACTGACTACTACAGAAACCTCAAACGTTAGGCACCAGCTGTACATTTTAAGGAGCACTGGCTACCTGGCTACTGGGATTTGTCCAGCCCTGTAAAAGAGGATCATCTAAAAAATGTTCCCTAATCGTCCACATCTCCAGTAACAATGGTGTCTCCAAATGCTGGCCACATGGGCAAATTCCGATTATGTCAGATAAAGAAACGTTACCAATGCCGATGTAGTGTGCATCGAGTAACTGCAGAAATGTTGGTCAATTTCTTTGATCTTTGATTTCTTTTGATCTGATATAAAAGCTGTGTGATCAGAAATAATTCTCTGATGACTGCACATGGCCCAAGCTCGGTAAGTATGTTACACTTCAGGTCTTCTGGACCACAGCCAGGGTAAAACCTGTATAACAAGAGGTGGCTGTCCCTGAAATGTACAGTAATGATATGGTAGCCAGCTAGCAGTAGCCTACATACCAACAGAGATGAGCCTAGGTTTGCTGCAATACCAATTCACCCAAGCCCAATCTAAACTGTAACCACCACTACCACCTCCCGGCCCAATCAGTGGCGGCAATTGTAGCGGGGGCATTCCGCGCCCCTTTGTGAGGTATAGCTGCAGAGTGGGGAATGTGCCTATTTGCAACTGATTGGGTTTGGGGGGAATGGTGGACACAGTTTTGAGCAGTTGGGCGAACTCAGGCAACCGGGTCCACAACAAGCCCAGCCTCATGACTACATACTAATATTCCATTCATAAAGTAAACAAGCAGAGATACGGGTTTCCCCAAACCAAGTCACTGGCATTGCTTCAATAAAGTGCATCTGACGCCAAATGGTTTTTAGTTTTGGATAAAGTGATTGGAAATCTGAACCTCTTACAGTTTTTATTTCTGCCCGAGTCCCCACCAGGGAGATTCAACAATGAACTTCTCTTATACCCCCATCACACGTGCGGCGTCCTTGCGACGGAGGCAAAAACTGAGCTGTGGGAACCCATATTAGGTCTATGGGGAGTCAGATGTAAGCAGACATGTGTCTGTTTACATCAGATTACCTCTGAAGCACAAAACAGACTTCCGATCAGATCTGCCTGAAAAATTGACAGGCGGACATGATCGGAACATGTGAAAGGGGCCTATTTGCTAGTTTTTGGTCTGTTTATTGTGCCATTTAAAAAAATGTTTGCAATATTTGTTGGATAAATAAAAAATTCCTGTTGATTTTGCCGATCTAATAACTTTCTGTGCTGAATTTTATCAGCTAGCATTGTTCTCAGCTTTCTCTGTGCACTACAGATCACTCCCCCAATGTTATAGAGATGAGGAGTGGGGAAAGTGTTCTGTAGTCTTAAAATACTTCCTTTCCCAGAGTGACAATACTAGGATGGACGTCGTCACCCTAAGACAAGAAGTGTATTACTGTGCTTGGACTTTAATTAGTAATTTTCAGATAATAAAGCTAGTCTAAAAAGTGGTTAAAAAAAAAGTGGTACGAGGACCCCTCCGGAGGACAATCACTGGGAACTGTACATGTCACACAGGCAGTGGCCACCCACCCAGAGGAAAACAGAGATAAGAAGGACCCGACATGGGATGATGTGACCGCAGGCTCTAGTGACACTAAACTAGTGAGATAAACCTTAAAATGCATTCAATTACCTTAAATATTAACAAAAATGTATCTTATGTGTGTATCACTCGGCTGTAAATCCTCAAATCATCTCTGCTATGGTGCTGACACTGTCTTTCCTTCTGGAGGGTGGCTACTTATGTTCCCCATGGTCCCTGTGTGTGTTGTAAAGTATACACCACTCCAAGCTCGGTCCCGTGATGGACTACAATCTCATGTTTAGTTTACTCATTTGTACTGAGATTGTAGTCCATCACTGGAGTGAGCTTGGAGTGGTGGCTACTTTACAACACACACAGGGACCATGGGGAACATAAGTAGCCACCCTCCAGAAGGAAGGGCAGTGTCAGCACCAATTCAGAGATGTTTGGAGGATCTACAGCCGAATGATACACAAATAAGATACATTTTTGTTAATACTTGGGGTACTTCAATGTATTTAAGATTTCACTCCTGAGTTTGGTGTCACTTTGTTGATGTGACAAATCCATCTGTTGTTATTTCCTCCATTTTCTTGCGGATAACACTTGCGGCTAATTGATAAAAATGGGAAGACATTCACAGATAATTTGGAAGCATTGAAGAACAGGAATCGGTGTAGCACCCGCAGGCATTCTGACAAAGCGTAGAAAATAAAGTGTAAATAACCTGCACACATTCGCACGGTTCGGAAATGGATCCCGAATATGTCCCAAACATCCCCCCACAACATAAATGCTATACACAAAGGAAATCATTGATATGAACAAGGACTGGATCAATAATGACACTAGAAGGAAGATTTGCCTGTGTATGTTTACCAACTACCTCAGTCATGTGACCCCCAAACACCATATACGGCCAGCATATTCCATGTGCATGATCTGTGGTGATACACCAGTCTGATCGAATGGAGGACACAGGTCTGTATAAGGCAAGTGTCATCACATACAATACATCTTATGTGCCTCCATCCTCCTCTACTGTCCCAGTCTGCCTTATGAAGACTACCCCCTCATAGCCCCATTCTGCCAAAACGCCCATTACCTTCTTTTTACCCCTTTGGATCCCCCAGCCTCCCGGTAATTCCTCCCGTTCCCCGGTGACGTCATAAGGAAAATCACGGGCCGGGTCCCGGGACCAGAACCACATCTTCACAACGGGGCAGACACGTCACCGTGACGTGGAACGAACGAAGGCGTGTCTTCCGAGACACCTCACCGAGTAATCACGTGACACTGAACAGACGCATCATGCTGTGTATCTTTTTTTCAACAATCTTTATTGACGTGCCATTCGTTAACATAAGACACAAGTTGAATAGTAGCACCTATCAACGCCTGAGATCAGAAATTCCTATACCCGCAGCCATCCACTAATTTCAGCAAAACAACATGCAATATAGTAAAATATATTTATAATATAAAATAATTAATATATATATACATTTATATTTTTAGGTTTCGGAGTGTGGAATAGTTTTGTGTTTTTTATATTTTGCTATCTGGGTCCCATTGGGGAGTTTTACCTTCACTTCCTGTCCTGAAGGTATAACAGGAAGTAAGAGGAAATCTATTCAATGTGATGGGAACTTGTTACTGAAAAGGTTTCTGTATTCCTGTCCCGGTGACGGCTGTAACATTTTGGATTTCTAGTGACTCTGCCCCATTGTTAGTGGTCACCAGGACAGCCAGAGAAGCTGAATCTACCCAGCTGGGAAATAGTTGACAAAGGTTTGATCATTTGCAGGGCAAAATAATAGTTTAAAAAACACATACGGTACATCTTGGCTATTCATGCCCTTCGCCCCTCTGTATTTTATTAATTAAGGGCTGGATAACACCAGCCTGCATGCTAAGACAATGTGTTTAAGGCCTGATTCACACCACAGCTTTCTGGGAACATGCATCACATTCGTGCACATTTGCTTTGTGACAAACGCAGCAAAAAAAGCTGATGTAGCAAATGTTGACATTCTTTCTGTGTTTTTGGCTTCTGCGTTTGTACGCGTTTTAATGTGTGCAAACACGGAGGAAAATGTGCATCCTCCTGTTCACGTTTGAAGTGGCAATAAAATTGCAACACAAGCATGTTTTTATCGCATTTTCATCAACGTACGTCAAAGCACGCATTCATGTGCGCATTTGGTGCATATTGATAGAACGTGCAGGTGTGAATGCGGGCTTAGTCCTCGTTCACACTTGTAAAGCTCATTTTTGTGCATTTATCATGCATTGCGCATGGGGCACCTTTTATTGAGCTTCAAGCTTTGTGCGTTTTCATGGATCTTTGCACGCAGAAAATGCACGTTTTACTTGGTGTATTTGTGGTTTTCCTTTAACTATAAATGTCACAACAAGAGCATCACACATTTTTGGCATGCTTTGTGAATGCGTGTAAAATCCTGTGATTGTGCTCCTGTTCACACGCTACATTAGTGTGAAAGCGACCTTAGCGTGTGGGCTAAAGTCTGTAGGAGGTGTGGAAGAGGGTTGTGTGGTGCGCTGTCTCAGCACATGGCACTGTTTACTTTGTTTCTTTTTGAGACTTTATTGAGCGTGTACAAAGCGTACAATCCATACAGAGGTATGTTCTGAGTAGCTGTTCTGCAGAACTTCAATTCGCTACGGCAGCTCCACTGAACGCTTTGGCTGCGCAGTGCTAAGCAAAAGGATAAGATTTTTGACAAAAAAAATACCAACGAATATTTGGTGTGCTCGTCCACCAAAACATTAAATTGTAGGTTTCCACACTGATTTGATTTCCTCCATAGGGGTTCAGGCACCTTTCTTCAGAGCTGCCAGATGTGCCCACAGTTAAAATGGCCGCTGGTGCTCTGCCCCCACCTTCTCCATCACACTCAGTGCTCTGCATCCACATTCACTTCCGCTGCGAGTGCTAAGTTGGCAATGCTGTACAGCATTCAGTGGCGGTTTTGTAACTCCGCACTCGCAGCGGCTGAGCAAGTGAACATGCATCAGGTCTCTGCACAGCAACCTGGTGTGCTGTGGATATGGCAGGGTGACCTCTGGTGCCCATACCTGGGAACTGAGAAATTGTAATTCCTGAGACTGTGGTAGGGCAGTGGACAGAGCTATGGTCCAAATTATGTAGTTCCACAACAGCTGGAAGTTTCCCCACCCCTGGTCTACAGAATGGTGATTAGGTGTGATCCCAGTGCACAGTGTGTACTCTAAACTTGTGACACTGACAGTGCACCTGGCTCCCAACTATCCACCATTCCAATGACACTAAGCCCTCCTTCACACAGGGGATTCTGGCAATCCTGCATTTCATGTCAGTGTCAATGAATGGTGTGTGCACCTGGCTCTCACCTATCCACCATCCATTGACACTGAAATTGCATGTAGGTGGCAGCCAGGTACAATGTCTGTGTCACTGGAATGGTGGATATATTTACCGGTCCTCCGTGTGAGAAGGACAAACACTGGAGCAATCGTCTGATCACTCCAGTGTTTGTAAATAACTGGGGACACATAGTACTATGTGTCCCCAGTTATGAATGAACAGGCTGCGATTTACATCACAGCCTGTTCATTCAAGATTTCCTCAATGGGGAGAAGCACTCAGTAAAGAGGCTCCTCCCCATTCAGAAACAGCTGATAGTAAATATTTTACTGAATGAATGGGAAGCCTCTGTACTGAGTGCTTCCCATTCATTGAGTGCTGAGGCTGCTGAAAAAGAAATTGAGGATTTGGTGTCCTCAATTTCTTTTCTATTTTAAAAGGGAAATGTCAGGGGTCTGTTTGGACCCCTAATATGTCCCTGTAGCCCCCCCACAGTAAATTACAAAATAAATAAATAATTATTTGAAAAAACAAAGTATTTAAAAAAATAATGAAAAATGTAAAAAATTATTTTACAAAAGGGAAAGCTGCCCCCCCCCCTCGCCCCCCACACACACACACATATTATTAGACATGTGCGAAGATTAAAAATTAATTTCAGATGAAATGAACGAAAACTAAAAACGTTTTCATTTGTTTCATCAAACAAAACAAATTTTGATGCTATTTTGGATTCAGCCATTGGCGTGTTCTGGAGGCGGGGCGTATGACATCATATAACACCGCACGTGTTGGGCGCCACCATCTTGGTGTATATCCAGGTATACACCAAGATGGCGGCGCCTATATCGGCGTGTGACGTCATCTGACGCCACGCATGCATGGCATCATGTAACGTCATGCTCCCCACCTCCAAGATGGTGGCACGCATTCACAGAACACGCTGGTGGCCAACATGGCCGCCGCACATTCTCAAACAAATTATTATGTGGCGGAATACATTTTTCGTATATTCGGGCAAATAGTAATTCATTCATTTACACGTAGTCTGGGGTTTGTGTTCTGTTTTTTATTTTTACTTTTCTAGATATACTTACTTGAAAAAAGGGATCAGCATGACATCCTGACACTTTATTTTTATAGACTCTATTTTAGTTTGACATTTATTGTTTATCACTTGTTTGCCTTCTCTTGTTTTATTTGATAAGAATACTTATATTGTGCCTACAAATTTAATACCTTTGAATAAAAGTTACATTTTTATCATACTTTTTAATATATTTTTGTTTGTGGCTTAACAAAATGGGAGTCTTTAAATGGTGCGGATATTGGTGGAAATGGGTGTGGTTACTGGGGGTGTGGCCACTGAGGGGCGCTGTAAAGCTTTCTTGCACGGGGCGCCTAAAGGCCTAAGGCCGGCCCTGCGGATACGATAGATAGATAGATAGATAGATAGATAGATAGATAGATAGATAGATAGTTTATTAAAAGACAACTATCCTTATGTAAAATCCTGTAAATTAAAACCATACTTTATTAAAATAATAGAATCCACTCAGACAGTTGAAAAGGCAATCCCGTCCATATGTTGCCGATACCAACAGGTCTTTACATTTTATAGCCAAAAAGTTGCAATCTCTTTTTCCATCACTAGATGTCCTCACAGTGCATGAATAGCATTTTCTCGTGTTATAAATGTTCTAGGTTTCTCAAGACATTATTAAAGGAGAACTATGGGGTCAGTGTTTTTCCCCATAGTAACGGGAGGACACAAACTAGCGTCCTCCCGTTACCCTAAGCTCAGTATACCGCGAGCTACAGCTCGCGGTATACTGAGACGACGCAGCTGGAGCGGATCCCGACTTAGACGACGGGATCCGCCCAGCTGCGTGAGTGACAGCTGGCTCTGCCTATCTAGATATTAGTCAAAAGTAAAGAAAAAATCCTTTTTTTTTTTTTTTACAGTCCGCGTGAAGGTCATACCAGGCCCTATAAGTCTGGTAGGGATTTTAAGCGGGAACCCCACCCCCAAAAAACAGGGGGAAAAACAAGGTAGGATCCCCCCTAAAATTCCTACCAGACCCTTGATCCGAGCACAGGCCCGGGAGGGCTACCAAGCCACGTGCCCTCAGCATTGGGAGGATGTTCCCATGCCGATAGGGTCAAGGGCCTCTTCCCCACAACCCTTGAACAAGAAAGAAGATCCTTGCTGCTCTCCTTACCGGGATTCCCATATGGATACATAGGCGGGTGATTGAAATGACTGCGGATGGCGCCGCAACCTGTAGATAGTTGAAGGATGTCACCAGCACACCAAATCGATAATTACAGCAAAGTGTTCAGTTATTGACATATGCTGTCTTTCAGGACAGACCAGGGGGCGTGGAGCGGTGACGGAGCCGGACACATGGAGCTGTGACAGGCTCTGTCACCTCCATCAGCCTCTGTCCCCAGCTCATTCTTGTCACAGGAGTTCTAGCACAGCTGCTGCTCGGCCATGGAAACCCATTCCATGAAGCTCTCTACGCACTGTTGTTGTGCCAATGGGAAGTCCACACGATGTTTGGAGTTCTTTAGCTATTGACTGCAGACAGTTGGCGACTTCTGTGCACTGCGCACTTCAGCATCCGCTGACCCTGCTCCTTTCTTTTCACGTGGCCTACCACTTTGTGGCTGAGTTGCTGTTGTTCCCAGTTGCTTCCACTTTGTTATAATACCACTAACAGTTGACCGTGAAATATTTAGTAGCAAGGAAATTTCACGGAACACCAGAATCCCAATACTTTTGGCAATATAGTGTGTAGTATATATATATATATATGTGATGTATCCGTATTTCTATCCTTAGCTATTTCTTAATAATGTCTTGAGAAACCTAAAAGATTTATAGATTTATAACAAGAGAAAAAGCTATTCATGCATTGTGAGGACATCTGGTGATGGAAAAAAATATTGCATGTTTTTGTATATGCGATTGCCTTTTTGTCTATGTGAGTGGATTCTATTCTTTTAATAAAGTATGGTTTAAATATACAATGCAATGAGATCCTATTGGTTTTCTTTGAATATATTGGGGAGATTGATCGACAGATCCTGAATCATTACTGGTATTATCAAAGGACGTTAAACCCAGGATTGATGTCTGATTCTATCTACCGAGGTGAAACGAGATTGAAAGGAAGTCAGGAGGTTTAAACTGCACCAAAACACTATATGGCCGTCCTGTAAAAAGGGGGTCACTGAATCTGGTGAGTGTGGATCCTACCTTATTGGTTTCACTGAGTGTGGAAAGGAGCACTATATGTGGCACTGAAGATTGACATGCTAATATGAAGAATTCCTCTTCATGTGTTGAGAAAGAAATGGGAAAAAAAAAAGCGTTTGAAGGCTTGTTCACACCAATTGCGTTGCATTCCAGAATGTAGCTGCAATCGCTGACAAAACATCCCCCTGCATTCCGGGGCGGGAGGGGGTGTGGCGTTGCATTGAAGTTGATGGCACCGGAGCCACGCCTCCCCTGCCCGTAGTGCGATTGGACACGTGGCAAAACATTGCCTGTATTCCGTTCCACAGTTACCGTTCTGGAACGCACCGCAATTGGTGTGAACAAGCCCTCGGGTTTCTGGCAATGTACTTTTTTTCTGATTAAAAAGTTCTGGACCAATTCTTGTAGGAGTAATACAGGAATTACAGGTTTCTAAAATATTAAAAAAAAAATGATGGTCCTAACCCAACCTTGCTTAAAACAGATATCTGAAAGCTAGAAAAAAAATGGGAACAGAGCGCCACCTCCGTGTGTAAAATCGTTTATTACAATAAATAAAACAAGGGATAAAAGTACTCACAAACGTTCTCATCAGGCTTTAACAACAAACGAGAGGCCACACTGTATGTTAACCCAACATGGTATTTTGATTCTGATGAAGGGGGCTTGCCCCTGAAATGCGTCAATCTTGGCTGACTGCGGTCGGTGGACGGTGATGTGTCCCGAGGGATACCGTGTTACATAGTCGGGGTGATACCATGTTGGGTTAACAGACAGTGTGGCCTCTCATTTGTTGTTAAAGCCTGATGAAAACATTTGTTTGTGAGTACTTTTATCCCTTGTTTTATGTATTGTAATAAACGATTTTACACACGGAGGTGGCGCTCTGTTCGTGGTGGAAGCCCCAGAGCCTTGGATGAGCAGCCCCTCAAGTCTTTGTGAAATACTGTGATAAACTGTTGAAAACTTTGAGTGTGCAACAGTAAGTGGATTGTTCAGCTGGCAGCCATTAGCGCCAAGAGTTAAAGAAAACTTTTTGTCAGATATCTGAAAGTTGTCTATTTGGTGTTACTCACCTTTATACCTTAGTACTGTCAAACAGATTTTCTGTATTTCCTAAACAGCTATATTGTCTAGCCATCACTATCCTCTGTTCTTCCAAACACAAGAACAACAGCTTAAAGATTTTAAATGCTCCTCTCCTTTTTTCCCTCCAACAGAATCCATATAGGAAATGTAAGGCTGTACCAAGCTCACTTCTGGTCTATTTCATGAAGGGGTTACCTTTGAAGCCTAACGACTTGGCCAATGGAGTGCTGTGATCATGTAGGCATTGTTGCAGACTACCATCTTGTTTGGTCTTTGGCATCCATTATTGCACTTGTGTGCTGTGTATCTGGTCCTTTTGTATACAGGTATACCAACAGTAAAATGAATCAGTTAATAAAACTGCTATTAAGAGTTTGTGTGCTTGCAGATACTGGATAAACAAATTATTTGGCATGTAAAACAACTGAATAATATTTTGATCATCTGTATATCTAACCGTATAACTGCAGTGCAGCTTTAACTAAATTTGATTGTTTTTATTCGCTTATTTCACATATTTGTGTTGTTGTTTGATAAACATATTTGAACTACATTTTCAAGCCAGAATTATTGTATATTTATGGGGATTTTGTAGATTTGTTTGAAATGTGTAACAAAAACGAGACTTTCTCATTGTGTATAAATAATTTTATGAACTCTTTCCCAACAGTTTGGACAGTGATCCAATTTTTTTCTATGCACTTATTAGATAGCCCTCCCTTGTACTGAAAGGGTTGTTTTGTTGGTAAATTTGCACATAGGAGCTAGATACAACTTCCAGATTTCCTATAGCAGGATATTCCATGCTAGCATAGTTGACATTGGGTCACCATGCTACAATCACAATTAGTTTTTTACAGAGAAACCCTTTGCTGTTTCAGCTTCTAACTAAGAATCCATCTGTACATTTCACATAGCTTCAATTCAGAACACTAAATTCCCAAACGAATATGGAACCTGGCACACTTGTAAAGAAACCCAAAGGGCAATACCTCCCCATATTGTAGGGGAGTAAAATACACTCATCCCCATAATTAGAGCCGACGTGCAACACTGCAGCTGGCACACGAGATAGATCTATAGATCGAGAAATGAGCGATCACATGCTGCTGAACGTTCAGTTCCCGATCATCTCCCTGACGAGCGGTGACTGTTAATCATCACTCCCCACAGGGATTCCCCCTTCCCTAATCAATCCCTCCAGGGCTGGCTGGCTGAGATCCATCTTGGCTGCAGCATGGCTCTGCGATGTCAGCATATAGCGGGCAATGACGACTTTTGGGTCATAGAACATTAGCATGTGTCCTCCTGTGACCCAAAAGATAACTATGGCAAAAAAAAAAAGGTTGGGCCACAGTCTTTTAGGGACCAAGAATTGCAGTTAAAAGGACAAAGACCTTGCTTGCAGTATACTATTGATTGTGGATCGCTCCAATTGAGAATTATGAAACCCAAGATAAAACCCATTTATACTCCATAGCTTAAGTGTTAGCACACATTCTTGGAGACCTTGTTCTGTTCATTAACTGTCTTGACCACACAACTTGATACCTGGAGTCTTCAGCCTGTTTTAAAACAGTCTGCGCCTTGTCGATACATGAGCATCAGAGGAACACAGTGACATCCTAAAATGTTGACATTCAGGTGGTGATTGAAATGCTGTTAAAACCACCTTCTCCCAGAGAGCAGGCAGAATACATTTTTCTAAAGTGGCAAAAAATAAAGCAGTTTGAAATGTTTGCATAGTAAATACCTCAGAGCTTTCCCTGTTAAATAAAAACCCTTTTACCATCGCTCAGGTTCTCTGGAAGCCGAGCCGCACCCCTGTTTTGTGTGAAATAGTGAACTGAATATGCAGAAGTTGTTTCTTTATAGAAAAAAGGCATGCTTTCAAAATGTGCATCCAGCAAGCCATGTGCATTACAACCCACCCCATTTGCCCCATACAAATACTTCTAGATCCAAGCCGTACCACTTTTGTGAAATAATAGTCCTTCCTATATGAAACAATCTTGTATAGGCAGAACAGGCCACTTGGGGCAAGACTCAGCTTTTAGGCCCCATTCACACCTGACCGTTTTGTAGCGCGTCCTACGCTCGATGAACGCTCTACAAAACGGTCAAAAAAATAAATAGCACTGTAGTCAATGGTATCGTTCCCACCTGTCCGTATTTCCGCCCGTCCCGAACGCACTACAAAACGGCCAACGCATGAAAAGGTCCCGGAGCGTTTTTTGCTGCGTATTGGTCCGTTTTGTAGGGCGTTTTCCATTTGTATACTGCCAAGTAGCCTGTGGAATCGCGCGACTTTTTACCGCGAATCGCGGTAAAAAAACACGTGACAGTCGTGCGACAGACGCGCATATTACAATACGCATTAGGTGTGAATGGGGCCTTAGGACCAAGTGGGAATCAGTTGGAAAGAATTTTTAAAAAAAGCGTATTGACTTACTAGCAGATTATAATACTAGATGTTACTGACACAAAGGCTTGGCATGTTCACAGAAATTTTACATTAACTACGCAACTCAAAAGTCAACATTTTTTTGGACCTCTAAAGCAGAATATTAGAGCAGATTTCTGGGGCAACCATATCTTTTCGTCTGTCCAAAGATTAAAGTATCTCTGGGACAAAAAAAAACCAACTTTAATCTGCAAGCATGTGGAAGGGTTAGAACCAGTCAGGTTTTACTGCTGCCCATGTGCCATTAGCAAGACTGTCCCCCACTTTCTGTTCTGGGCACAGTGTTTTGAGCACCAGAAGGTAAGGAAAATCAAGCTGACAGGGGTTTAACCATTCTACTATGCAAAACGTTTTCACCATAGATACACTTGAAAAACTTTGTTACTCGTTTTCATGCAATGTGCCCACTAGGATGCGATGCTACATTTTCAGCACTATACATAATGGGTGTGGTAGTCTGTGTCCATCGCACACGCAGGGTTGTTGACCTTTTAGTACACTTATCTGCCAAACAAGCTGTTAATACCCCTCGTTTCCTCCTCCTTGAAGATTGAGTCACCTGTCCTACAAAATTAAACCAAAAGTTTTTAGATTTAAAAAGATCCTCAATTTGAGGAAATACAAATGGGGTAAACTGACAATCAATGTTCTTTACATCGGTAATAAAATGAAACCAACACTTTGTGTACTTAACATTTGCAGAATACTCCTGTTATGGAAGAGTTTGCAGCAATAGGAAATATTTTGTCCGTCCAACTTCAAATCCTGACAAATATCTCTTTGTGAATAAAGACAACGAAACAAGACATTCATCTGTAAAACCAATTTAATTCACAAAAATGTATCTGTACAATCACTTAACATGTCAAAATGAACCAAACATGTTATAATGTCAAACACAGCATGGAAAGATCTTACTTGGGAAACCCATCTCAAAGCATTTTCTGAAGCAGCCCAAGAAAACCACAGCGCCGAGAAAGAAATGTAAAAAGAAATAAAAAAAATCCAACTTGTTATAGTAGCAACTTCACATGTAAAAGCTGCAGTAAAGGTTTCTTCTGAAGAATCAGCAAGTTTAAAAATACACAGGTGGCGACAAACTACACGGTCACCAGCGGGTGGCGACAAACTACACGGTCACCAGCGGGTGGCGACAAACTACACGGTCACCAGCGGGTGGCGACAAACTACACGGTCACTAGTGAATTAGGGCCAAAAATAAAGCCAAATAAAAGAGTTTACCAATTGCTTGTGAAGACTATAGATTCACAACCTATCTACATAGAGTGACATGTGCTATGACTGCACAGTGTGCAACTGGATATTAGAATAACTTTAAAAGTGTACAGAAGTTTATAAACAAAACATTTTACGTACTAAGGGAAGTTCTTGCCATAACTACCAATGTAATGTTTATAACACCTAATGTTTATTAGCCTTGCATTTGGATGGGAAGTGTTATTACAAAGTATGAAGAATTCAGAAATCTAGTTCAAAGTAGTTTTGTATTACAGAGCCCTGAGGATGCACACATGTTCCATGCCAGATACTTTTTATATAATTGTAGTAGTCTTTATGGGCAATTACTTTCTCATTTTATGGTAGGGAAACCAGTGTTCTTACCAGATGGAGAATGCTTGGCTATTTATTGACATGCAAACCACTGGGACTGCTTTCCTGCTTACCAAAAGGCTGTGACGGCCACCCAAGGATGCAGCATCTTCCCTATGTTGTGATTAGTATAATATTCTATGAGCTGATAAGTACAAACATACATTTGCATATTACCAGAACAACAAGGATGTCTGGATTAATGAGGGATACATTATAGTTATAAACCTGTACCGGGGGAGGGGGGGGTCAAGTGGTCAAATTCTCATCACTCCACATTTGGTGAAAAATGCAGGCCTTTGTCTCCAGAACTCCATGACGTAGATCTTCCACATAAGTGTGATCAGTCCTTTATGATGATGTGATACAGTCCATTTCCTGCATAATGCCACAGGCACTTAGATACACCAACAGATCGTCCAAGCTAACAAGGCTCATGTATCAGCCATCTTACTGCTCCTTTTTTTTCACTGGCAGAAATTGCTTGAAAACGTTTGTTGTATAAATGCACCATTTTACCACCAATTGCTATAGGATCCTTTATTTAAAGTGCAGTGTGTATATCACCTATAAGAAACTCAATCTGATGATCCCCAGAGAATTATAGGGAGGTCCAGCTCAGTAGGACAAGGCTCATCAGTCACATGAGCATCTCATGCAATGATGTAACGGTTATGGCACTTCGCACATGGCAATCCTCAGCAGCCATCTATACACTGGAAACCATGAGGCTTCCATTTAGTACCTGTACATTTTACTGTCCCATGAATACTTAAGCTTTAACACCCATTTACACTTCTACCCCACAATATTATGTGTTCCCATTGTACTTTTAGAGGGACAAGGGAATTCCCAGAATGTGGAGCCCATAGCAAACGGTTTCTGTTTCATTTTCAAAGCTTAACTGAACACAATAAAGATTGTAAGCCCTCAGGGGCAGGGCCCTCCTTACCATCTTGTCTTGAATTGTATTGTGATTGTAATGTCTGCCCTATATTGTAAAGCGCTGCTCAAACTGTTGGTGCTATATAAATCCTGTATAATAATAATAATAATAAAGTGAGAAGCTGATTTGTTACTATGGGTGACGGCTCCAGACAGTCTGCTCCAGTTTTTATGAATTCCCCCACAATATTCTGATCTAGTTTAAAACCGATAATGAAATCAGTTAGCACAGTAGAAACAGGGTTCATTGGAAACCCCCACAGCCCCTTGCTGAACATTACATACAGGGAAGCTAGATAGGATTTGTAAGTATGAAAAAAAAGTAGGCAAATAGTTTTTTCCATTAGGCAATGTGAATGGGGACGCATATAAAGAAGGTGTAGTTCCTATTGGCAGCAAAAGTGAAAATACACTTTAAAAATCCACCTCAGATAAAAGGCTGCCGCCCTATTATTGGGAGAGCTGACCTATTATGATATATACGAGGCCTGACAATTTAATTCCCGGAATGTTTACCTATACACTGGCAGCCAGGGATGCACCAATACCGTTTTTTCAGTATTGGGTATGTGTACTGACATTTATAATTTCAGTACTCGCCGATACTAAATACTTATGCTGGTATTTCCAGTAGCATGGAGCCGGCTTCCCGGGCAATCAGGAATCATGCCATTACTTGCCCCCCAGCTTCTTGATTGCTCAAGAAGCCGGCATCTCAGCCAATCAGCATGGAGTCAGTTCCCCGGCCAATCAGGAACCGGGCAACGGATCATAACCCGCTGCCGGGCTTTCTGATTGGCAGGGAGGCCAACTCCATGCTGTTTTGTCAGCTCAATGCTGATTGGCTAGGAAGCCGGCATCCCAGCCAATCAGCAAGCTTTCCGGCCAATCAGGAAGCCAGGCGGCAGGTAATTACTTGGGGCCCGACTTCCTGATTGGCTAGGGAGGCCAGCTCCATGCTGATTGGCCGGGAAGCCAGCATGCCAATCAGCATGGAGTCGGATTCCAGGCCAATCAGGAAGCAAGGCCGCGAGCCCGGCTTCCTGACTGGCCGGCAAGCCGGCTCTATGTTCCCTCGAGGGACTGCCAAGTCAGAGGAAATTTCCCTCTGACCAGAAATATCAGAGCATTTGGGCGAGTACTCGCTCAAATACTCTATCGGCACCAATACTAGTATCAATGCATCCCTACTAGCGGCTGTTGTCACCTCCAAAGTAGTCCCCTTGTAAAGTGACGCACTTTTCTAGATGGCTGTGCCACTGCCAGAAACATTCCTGGAATTTATTTTCCGTGTCCCACACGCGGGATGTCCGGAATGTCATCAAGTCTGTGTCCTTTGAAGGCATTTTCTCTTGGGGCGAATTGAATGCTTTGTTTTCCATTGCATGCTCTGATGTTTCTTTTCCGGATCATACTGGAAACACAGTGTTTCATCACCGGCAATAACCCCATCAAACACCTCTCCATTCTTCCAGAGATCGGAAGAAATTTGAAGACGACGTACTTCCTGATCTTCCATCAAGACACCAGGCACCCTCTCTGTGGAAATCTCTCATTCCCAAATCTTCTGTTAGAATCTGCCGCACCGTTTCCCTGTTCATGTTCAATTCCTCCGCCATTGTTCGCACACTCAAACTTTGATCCAAGCGTACGCACTTTGTCCACATTTGCATCCGTCCTTTGCGTCTTTGGCTGCCCGCTTCTTGCGTCATCGTGGACATCTTCCCGCCCCTCCTTAAACCGCCTATGCCATTCAAAAACACTTGATTTCTTCATGGAATGTTCACCATAAGCCAGGCGTAACAGAGCTAAAGTTTCGCTCGCACTTTTGCCAATTTTTACACAAAATTTGATGTTAATCCGCTGCTCCAGATTCCTGTCGCTCATTTTCTGCCAACAGCGCAACGCACGTGTTATTTCTTCTACTACTCCGTAAGGACTGAGGCAGCTGGTCTGCGACCTAGGCGAGTGCAAGTTAGAACATGTCAGAACACGCTCAAGTGCGAATGGTTGAGATTCACCACCATAGTGCTCCGCAGTAGGCATTCTGGGAATTAAATTGTCGCACCTCGTACAAGGCCCAGTATGCTATTCCCAACTTCACCTCCCATTACCCCAGCCTGTCTCTCAACCAGCAGCCATTCTCTCTTACAGTCCCCAATAAGTACAAATAAAGTAACAGCTACCTTGTATAAGGCTAGGTTCACACCTGGGCGACTCCTGACCGGGCAGCAATCGTGCACAAAACTGCGCTGATTGACGCGCGGTCACAGAGTTGTCCACCGCAGCCAATCGCGCTGTGGGTACCCTTATTTTCTAATGGCACCGCAGTCGCGCCGGACAGAGTAAACACGATTGCGGCTAAAAAAAAAAAAGCAGTGTGTTGTGTCGCTAAAAAAAGATACTTGTACCCAGTGGCGTCACAAGGGGGGTGCGGGCCACACCCGGGTGACACCAAAATGACTGAGTCATTTTGGTGTCACCCCCTCTAAAAAGTGAGGCATTCGGTCATGAACCGAGAGCCCAACAGTGTCAGAATAGAGGAGGGCACCCAGCGGCATACCTCATCCCGCCAGTTGAACGTCCTCTCCGTGCCGGTGTCCATCACTAAGATGGCCGCCACCAGGCATCAATCAGATGGCCGCTCATGTCCGATGATAGCAAGGCGGGGTGAAACCTGACCTCGGGGTGCCCATGCTTGTACTTTTTTTGTAGCGATTGCTGTGCGGATGTCACCCTATTGAAATCAATGGGGCCGCGCAGCAAACCCTGTGTGCACTAGCACATGATCACACGTCCCAGGTGTCGCTGAGGTGCAAACCTAGCCTGAAAGTAAGATTATTACATTGTATCCTACGATAAACACCCTTCTGGGTGAAAACCCTCCCTGGTAAAATGGTGCATTTACACAAATCACGTCATTCTGGGCAATGGAGAAATAACTCACACTCAAGATGGAAGAAACGACCGAGGAGCGAATAAACCAGCCGATAAATGTCAGCACACAAACAAGATCATATTACAGCTAGAGCACGACTCCCCCCTCCCCCAATTACAACTCTTCTACCACCGGCGTTCATGACAAGCCTGCCGCACAGTAGGCGTGGCTACTATTTATAGTGACCACTTAAGCATGGTATCCCTCCGCGAAACAAAGCTGTCCTTCCTATTGTCGTCCCTGGAACCACATAAACATATAGCGTCACGTGTTCTATGAGGAAGTCAACTAAAGCTATACGTAACGTTCTAGAATTTTCTGAAGCTGCGAAGTAACAGCCGTTTTCCCTTAGGCAAATAAAACTAGTCTGCCAATGAAGTTCAAATGACACGCGTGATAATTGCTCAGTCGTAATAACGTCCAAACACCATAATAAATACTGGCAACATCAACGGACATTTTGTGCCCATTGCTTGCCTCGCGTGACTCCGAAATGGCAGCCGCGTTCTAGCGCAGTGATACCACAATTCAGTTATGAGGTGGCCGATGTAGATCCGGCCGGTGATCGATCAAAACTACGAACTTATCGAGTTGTGGCGGCGAGTCAGTTTACAGCGGCTGAATCCGGAATTGCTGGTTGTGTCGCGAACATCCCGCTCTCTGCGCATGCTCCGTGAGGTCTGCAGGCTGTCATGTATCTGGAATGCATTGTTACAGTGTATCAATAACTGTGGATTGGATTCCAGCTCAGTACCTCTGATCCCCCTCATGTCGCCTTATCATCTCACCTGCAGCGTAGATGACCAAGCTTTCACTTTCAGCGTGGTGTGAAATCTTCCTGTCTCTAAAGAAGAACTCCGAGCATACATATTCTTAACCCTCGCAGTGGGGCTACCCCTGCACTGCAAGGGTTAAGTGCTTGTTTTGTCTAGGGAGCTAAAATAACAGAGATATGCTCACCCAAACGCGATCCCAGGTGGTTCCTAAACTGGTCCTTTCAGCCTCGCTCCCCCTCTGGTCCAGTGATGGAATGTCCCTTGGCATCCTCATGTCCCATACACTGTATACGACATGACACAAAGGGACATTCCATTACTGGAGCGGAGGTGGAGCGAAGCTGAAGGGACCGGTCTAGCAGCCAGCCAGGATTGCAGTTCGGGTGAGCATATCTCTGTTATTTTAGCTGCCTAGGCAAAACACGCATTTAACCCTTGCAGTGTGGGGGTAGCACCACTGCGAGCGTTAAGAATTTGTTTGCCTGGAGTTCTTCTTTAACCCCACTCGCAAAACCTGGAACAGGAATGGGGACATTTTGCAATGGGGACACTTGTTCTCAGGGTCAGCCCTATAATGAGGCTAATGCCTCAGGGGGCATCTGTTTGGGTCCCATGGGGGGTGACAGGCTGAGTCTGCCACTCCCTTTCCGGCCAGAGCATCCCAGGTTCCTAAGAGCCAGATGAGGAGATGTGTAAGGGCCATACACATCTCCCTTCCCAGCCCTTAGCAACCCAAGATGGCGTTCCGCCTGGCAACTAGTGACTTCAGTGGTTGCCAGAAGCTGGGCAGGACACTCAGGCTGGCGTCAGTGACATCAGTGAGCTGGCCCGGGATGCCGGTCAGAGATAGGTGGTGCATCATCAGGACCCCATTCAACCCCCACTTGGAACATTACTACTACCACCACCCTCCACCACCAACCGCTCCTCAGGTGGCGATTATGCTAGAGACACCCCTGCTTGTTCTAATGACAACTGGTGAAGATTTCCCTCACTTCCTCTCATTTCCTGTTGTGTTTATAAGACAGAACATGAAAGGAAATCTTCCAAACGGGCCACAGATGGCAAATAAAAATGATATCTATATTGCCCATAGGGGACCAATTTGTTTTTATTGCAGACACATTAAGGGCCCATTTGCACCAGCAAGCCGCAGTAATGGCACAGCCGCTGGTGTGTGGAGATAGCAACAGTGCAGGTGCATTGATGCCGGTGCATAGCACTGTTTACTTTTTTGTTACAACTTTATTCAAATGTCACAAATGATATTTCATTCAGTTCTACAGCCACAGCTCAATGCGATGTGGTGGTACTG
The DNA here is from genome assembly GCF_000935625.1 of Nanorana parkeri. Classification (NCBI taxonomy): domain Eukaryota; kingdom Metazoa; phylum Chordata; class Amphibia; order Anura; family Dicroglossidae; genus Nanorana; species Nanorana parkeri. Next base: position 307,074 of record NW_017306421.1, on the reverse strand, counting down.
CATAGCCCCACGTTGCGCTGTTTCAGCGCACACCACCACAACACGTTGGTGTGAACTGAGAAGGCTGAAAACAAGGCATTGCCTTGTCAACGCATTGGGGCTGTGCTGGTAAGGCCCCATTCGCACAGGAATCGGCCGGCATGTACAGCTCCGCGCTGCGTGCAGGGCCGTATCGCTCAGCTCCCGGGAAGGACAGGTGCTGCGTGTCATTAGTAAGCAGCCCCCGTCCTTGTCTATGGGACTATACGGCCATATGCCCCCCTACGCTCATTTCAAGTGCAGGTCCGTACGGGTGCGTGTTTCCTGGCTCAGACACAGACAGGATCCATCCTGCCAGCGTACGAGTAAGCTCACCTGCACGAACGTGCAGGGCGGGTGAGTGTAGAGCGGCGTAGGGCCGCATAGTCCCATAGAGAAGGACGGGGACTGCGTACTAATCACACGCAGCACCTGTCCTTCCCGGGAGCTGAGCAATACGGGTCGGACGATTCCCGCGTGAATGGGACCTAAGGGCGGCCAGTGTGACGAATGCTACAAAATGTTATTGATTATAGCATGGATTGTGATATTACTAGAAATATGTCTAATACGAGACAATTGTTCATTAATCAGAAGGCCCAGAGTTCTGAGATGATACAAAGTACTCATAGAGGCTGTTTTGGTTACAAACGTAGCAATTATCATTACACAGGATGTGGGAGTTGTCTGGTAAAAGCAAACACAAACACGGGCAAGTTCGGTCATGTAGGAATGATACTAAGAAACACCAGCTAACAGACACGCCATTTTCTAGCTTGCTTGTCAGGTAAAAAAGCTGCATCAGCACAAAATGGAATGAAATGAATGATATTGGTCCACATTTTCCGCTATGACCTTCAAAAATCTTTATAAAGGGCTTTTCTACCAGTAGTTGACATTTTTGTCAGTTTAAACTGACACATGTCCGTGTACATCCGATTCCTAGGGATGCACCGATACCAGCTTTTCAGTATCGAGTACGAGCACCGTTATTTATACTTCAGCAATCTCTCATACCGAATACCGTTACCGGTACTTCCGGTAGCATGGAGCAGCTTCTTGATAACCCGGAAAGCTGGCTCAATGCTGGTTGTCCGGCTCCATGCTGATTGGCCGGGAATCTGACTTTCCAGCCAATCAGCATAGAGCCGGCTTCCCAGTTAATCATTAAGCCAGGAGGCAGGTTGGCCGGATCGATACTGATTGGACAGGATGCCGGCTTCCCAGCCAATCAACACTGAGCCGGCTTTCCGGCCAATCAGGAAGCTGGGAGGTGGGTTGGCTGAATCGATACTGATTGGCTGGGATGCCAGCTTCCCAGCCAATCAGGATTGAGCCGGCTCGATGCTAATTGGCTGGGAAGCCGGCTTCCTGGCCTATCAGCATAGAGCCGACCAAACAGCATGGAACCAGCTTACCAGGCAATCAGGAAGCCGGGCAGCGAGTCATTACACTAGTATTGGCACAGATACTAGAATCGGTATCCGTGCATCCGCTACCGATTCCCCATAGACCAACATGGAGTCCGGTCATTTCAGCTTTTTCCTTCTTTGCAAGGAAAAAAATGGACAGACACGGATGCAGTAGCGTCACAAGGAGGGTGCGGCCCGCACCCGGGTGTCACCATTGCAGGGGTGACACCAAAATGACTGACAGTCATTTTGGTGTCACCCCCCTCTAAAAAGTCAGGCACTCGGTCATGGACCGAGAGCCCAACAGTGTCAGGAGAGAGGAGGGGACCCAGCGGCATTCCTCATTCCGCCGGGTGATCGTCCCCTCCTCTCTCTGCTGGCGTCCATCACTAAGATGGCCGCCGGCAGTCATCAATCAGATGGTCGCGCATTAGCGATGATGTCATCGCGAATGCGCGAGGTGACGTCACGCGCAATGGTGACACCCGACCTCGGGACTCCCCTGCACGGATGTCACAGCGGTGCCATCTATCCGATTAGCATAATGTCCCAACACAGTTGTGACGGGTGCACTGTCAGCAAAAATGTAGAAATGTCACCAGCACACCAATCCTTTTAAGATAGCAAAAGCTTCATTTATTGAAGTTTCTTGTCATATGACCAAACAAACGCTTTCGGGACCGCGCAGGGTCCCTTCATCAGGCTTTAGCATTGAGTGCACTGTCAGGTCGCAGGCAACAGATCGGCTGCTTTCCTATTATGTGCGCTTCCATTTTTATTACGATCGCGGGATTTCCCGCAATTCTCGTACGAGAATCGAGCAGTGTATGGGCACCTTTACTGATTCAGCAGAAATACTGTAAACAAATACAATGTACAACAGGGAATTGCTTGACATTTTCCAGCCCGCCAAAGTGAGGATCTAATGTATGGGGTAATCTGTTCCAGTCATGTCATACGGCTGCTCTAAGATGATGTACATTTTATAATCATTTGGCTCTGTACAAGTTCTTTCATCTGCAAACACTTCCATGGCAGCAACTACTGATAAAAAAAAAGGTACGCGATCATGGCGTCTGCTTGGATGGGCATATTCCCAGACACAGTGTTTGGCTTGCTTTATCCCTGCAATGCAGAATTGTGTGTGCTGGAAATTTCCAGACAAAGCCGGCACACCGAGCCCCTTTGTACTGCTGACTAACTTCCCACAAAAGGAATCATTCCAATGTCGCAGCTTACGCATTGCAAGCAAATTAAAGTGTATTAGCTGCAGCCCTTAGTCATGGCTATTGTTTGTTATACACGTGCATCATAGCATGGACTGGTCACACCAGTGCTAAGAATCGCCGATTTATAAAGATGGCATCTGTTATTTATGTAAGCATCAGCCGCACTCTAATGGCTGCCACCCATCTTTGATGCTTGTTAATAGCATGATAATTTGCTGTATCACCAACTGGTTTTTATTTTAATTTCTATTTCGTACATCTGTATTTATAATCATTTTACATTAACATATACCGTGGTGTTACATTCTTCGTTTACTTCAACACTAGGATTGTGAACTCTTCAGCCCCATCCCCCATCCCTCACGTCCAGCAAAGCTACTGCATTCCACAAATATGGACGCATGCGCAGATCAGAAGCATTCCCAAGTCCCGGCCCACCACGCATGCGCAGTTAATTAATGCGCCCCTGAATTTCTGCTGCGCAATAAGGCCTTGTGTGTAGTTCGTCTCTGGTAGATATCCTTCCGCTCGGATGCCGGATCTATGTTTACAAGTTATAGAAAGCAGTTATTTAGTTCTCCTTCGTAGCGGGTATAACCTGGTGGGCATCGCAAAGAATACTTCAGAGAAAGGCCGAATATGCTGGTATTTCAACTGGTTGTAACGTCGCCCGCGTCTATCCGTGTTAATTTTTTTAACGTGTCGTTCTGTATCGTCATAGGGCGGAAGGATACAGACATTAGGGTGTGAACCTCTGATAGTATATAAGGTAAGTTTCGGTTGTTTATCCCTAGACTACGGAAGAGCAACACTGCTGTAGGGAGGTGGTGTATGGGCGGGCGCTAGTTATATTTTGCTTTAGTCTAGGTTATTATAGCTAGGACGTACTGTATCTATTTAGGTTTAAATGTATTATACATTATATTAGTTTTGATGTATGTGTCACAGGAAGCTTAATGACTATCTAATGTAGGATGTATTGTTTCCCAGCAGAGGTGTTTTAAATTGTAGTCCCTGCTGGTTTAAGCTACTGTATAGACTTTATTTATGTAACTTGTTTTAGAATGTCAGGAGAATTGTTGTCTTCTAGATTAATTCTTTTGCAGTGCTTCTGAATTGGACACAAATTTGGCAAGATCTATTACTGCAGACAAGTGGCTTCAAGAATAGAACATATTCCTAGCAGGCAAGGGAAGAAAGAAAACATTGTGAAGGCTAGAAGAATATTTCAGGGGCAAACTCAAGCTTGTGAAGTGTAAATTTTAATCTTTGACCAAGCAAGAGTGAAAATCAGAAGTGTAGATGTAACCTTGAAAATGCAAGACAGAAAGGTAGAAGTAACCTTGAAAATGCAAGACAGAAAGGTAGAAGTAACCTTGAAAATGCAAGACAGAAAATCAGAAAGGTAGAAGTAACCTTGAAAATGCAAGACAGAAAATCAGAAAGGTAGAAGTAACCTTTGAAAATGCAAGACAGAAAATCAGAAGGGTAGACGTAATCTTGAAAATGCAAGACAGAGAAAGGTAGAAGTAACTTTGAAAATGCAAGACAGAAAGGTAGAAGTAACCTTAAATGCAAGAAAAAAAAAAAATCAAAGGGTAGATGTAATCTTGAAAATGCAAGACAGAAGGGTAGACGTAACCCTGAAAATGCAAGACAGAAAATGAGGACCTAGTGGACTGGAAAAAAAAAAATGAAGGCTAGACATTTATGTCTTATCAGAAGACCTGCCTTTAAATTGAAACGTCTAGGGTAGACAGAAGAAATCAGGACTCAAACTACAAAGCCAGGTAGAAAAGGACCATAAAAATGCATCTCAGCCTTTAGGGCTGAATATAAATAATTGAATTTCAAGTGATAAGGTGATAGCAACAGTGGAAGACAACAACCCTAATAAGAGCTCAGATCTAATCTAGACTGCACAATATATTCAAGACACCCAAGAATGAATACACCAGTAGCTTACTCAATGCTTCAGGAATATAGTTTAGGCAAGGAAACAAGAACATGAGCTTACGAGTCAAGATCGTAGTCAGGGTAAGTGTTTTTTTTAGGATGAAGAGGGAAGATTTAGAAGAGCTTGATAAAGCAGAAATATTTTTTGGAAGAACTGAGGACAGGAGATGGATGAAAATTACAGCACAGGCATGCTGTTAGGGACAATATTCACTGGTGGGACTATTTGGGTTTTATAGCAACAGATTGCTTAAAACTTGTTCTCGTGAACATAGCATCTTGAATGTGAACTCTTGTATGCAAACCTGGTGTTCTTTGAAGCAGTTGTTTCAGCTGATGTCTGTACGTAATCTTTGGATGGGAGCACATGGAAAGTGAAGCTAGGCTGAGCAACGAAGTAAGGATGGAAAGATTGGTTTCAGAAATCCATGTAAAGGTCTTTTGGCATCAGGACCCCTAGGAAAGCTTGGAGGACACCGAATAGGAGGTAGAATCTTCTAGTAATGTCCCTGGAAAAGCCATGAGTGTGGAAGAGATGAATAGGAGGTAATGTCTTCTAGAAACGGCCCCTGGAAAAGCTGAGGTAATGTCTTCTAGAAATGGCCCCTGGAAAGCTGTAAGCGCATGAGAAAGCTGAGAGAATCTTCTGGAAATGCCCCTGCAAAAGCTGGATGAGTGATAGAATCTGCTAGAAATGGCCCCGGAAAGGCTGGAAAAAAAGGGAGTCTTCTAGAAGTGGCCCGGGATAGCCAAGAGAAATCTAATGTTTACCATTCAAGCCATCGATAATTGTTCCAGAACTCCAAAAGGGCTTGTAAGTAAAGGGTTGGGTGGAAGGGGGTGATTATGGGGTTCTTCAGCTTTTGTTTTTCAGGTTCTTTTTCTCTAGTGAGCTTTCCAGTTGCCCTTCAGAATTACCACAATCGTGAACAAATCCTTTATAAAAATTGAGGAAGAATTAAAAGATGTCCCAGCTAGTATGATATGATACAAATAGCAATGTAGTTAGCCTGGTGAGGTGGTGTGTATGAAAACAGGAGGGCGGATAAGACAACTGTTGATGATCGGTAAGATTTTTTTTTTTTTTGTTCAGTGCTGTTAAGTAGAGGCAAGTGTTTTGTTTTTTTTATTG
>NW_017306421.1:296433-300593 GCF_000935625.1 Nanorana parkeri | reverse complement strand
GGGGGGTTCTAGTTAACTCACAGGAAACCTGTCAGGATAGAAGCACTGGAGCTGTCTTTGTTTTGAAGGTGCATGGTTCAGGATAGTCATACTTTATCCTTGCTTCACTACCTGTTTAGGCAGATTGTGCTTGTTTCAGGTCAGTGACAGGATTACAGCCTTGGCGTATACTTTCAAAACAGTTCTGCAATATCGGCTCCTATGTTTGTGTCCTGTCGGCTTATTTAATGCTCTTTACTTTCTGGGGTGGGCCTCTGCAATTTTTGTTTTTCTTCAGGTTTATTTTTGCTGTGTATGAGGGAAGCGCACCTCTGCAATGCTTACATGAATGTGGACTGAAACGTTTGTCCAGGTATTACCATATACTTTTTTTTTTCTGTACTGCGTTGGGTTTGGTTAATTGAGCATATGTAGTTTAAAGGGGGTGGTAGCATATACTGCTTAACAAAGTTTATTTTTGTATTGGAAGGGATAACATCTGCACTTAATAATAAAGTTACTAGCAAACTTTTAAACTGGCTTAATAAAATCGGGTAACTAACTTAAATGTAGCCTGCTGTCCTATAACGTCTTCACTCTTTAATGTATTTAAACTAAACTATGTAGATAATAAGAGATTGGGATTAGATTGTGTTTTAACGTTTGCTGTAACCGGTCAGCCCTTTTATGTAAGGGTGTGACAAATATTAAGTATCACCAATAAACCAAGGATTGTATAAAATGTTTCTTCTCTTTGGAAAGGGGAGGGGGCGGGGGGTTGTGGGCAACATCTTGTCTCTACTTTTACAGATCCACCATTTTGAAGTGAGTCAAATGCTTTGAGCATGACTATGTTCTAAATAAGGTATTTTGGATTGATGAATGGAAATGGCAAAATTTAAAATTCCTTAGGTGCCTAATGTGAAACCTTGGCAATGCCCCTGCATCTGATGATCCATAATTCCTCGATGTAATTTTGGGATGTTGTGAAAGCTGCATATCAGAAAAATATTAAGTCGGTTGTCCAGCCATGCGCTAAAAGAAATATATTAAGATAAAATGAGAGAATCGCACCAGGATTGTGAGGTGTACCTTCTTAAAGACATTCATGCTTTAGCATAAAATCAAAACAAGATCAACTCCCAACTCCTAAATGATCTGTGAAAAACATATATTTAGAAAATGAAGTCGTGAAGATTAAATGTCTGGGATCCAAATGAGAAATGTGTTCCTTTAAAAAAAAAAAAAAAAAATCCCCCCCCCCAAAATGTTTTTTTCCAAATCTCATGAAGGGAAAGTCCAATGAGTATAGCGATATTGGAAGAATCAATCAAAGCTGGCCAAGTGGAAGTGAAGTAAATCAGTGTTTTATCTGGCTGTGTGTGTGATGCTCGACAGGAGTTTGGCTTTCAGAGCTTTTTACTAGTGTCCCTGCTGCTCTTGAATTGGAAACTACTTTCACAGATAAGTGTTATTTTAACTGATCCTTTTGCATGTTACTAGATACTATGATCTTATGACTGCAGTTAGCCAGAGTCTTTTTGTCTTGTAGCTTGTCTTCTGAAATCCTAAAGGTGTGTTCTTACTCTTTTTAACATATAATCCAAGTTTTAGGCATGTAACCTTATACTTGTTGGGAGCACAGTAACCTTTCATGTGGGTGGGGGGGTTGGGGGCTCTGATATTCTAGTGTTTTTGTCTCCTAGGGCTCTTGGTGTTGGGATTAAGGAGAGAACATGAAGCTGAAGCGATCTAACAGGCTTGTTGCATATTTTTAGTTCTAAACCTTTTTATGTGGAAAGAATCGCAATATCCATCTTCTCGACTAATGACAAATTGGCATACAGGACATAAATGCCTTGTTTACGATGGCCAAACATCAGCTAACCTTATTTATGAACGTAAAGTAGAACTTGACAAATGATAACCTAGTGGAATACTGTAGTTTATGTTGTATGGGGTTTATGTATGGGGTTGGGCAATCTTTCTGTTTCAGACTTTCTTTCAGAAGCTTCAAAGCAGATGTGGCACTACTGACTAATCAAGGCTTCCTAACTTTCCACACAGTTTGCCATTTTTTTAGTGCTTTTTTTGGTGATTTAACTTGCAAGCATAAATTTCTTGGTCGCCTTTCACCGTACATTGGGAAGGGGCATGGCAGGTTCCTCAACTCTGTCCAGCTTGACCTTTTTTTCAGACTTTCTAGCACAGTGGCATCTATAGCAGGTAATGTGCATGAATCTCCCTCACTAGATTGTAGTGAATGAAATTTCCTCCAGTCCCTCTAATCAAAGGAGTTTGTATGCACCAAATCCTTGTTTGCTACATGGTGAATCTGTAAGTGTCTTTTGTTTGTAGTCTTTGGGGAAAGGGGTTTCTTTTCTTTTCTTGCAGAATCTTCTGGCTCAGCAGTTAGCAGCACGTGAATCTATAGAGCTCATGCACAATTAACTATAAACAGCTGCTTGAGTGTGCGTGTACATGTTCTTTCTCCACTATCTTTCAATCCAGAAGGATGCTTGGAGCTTTAAAGTAGCTTTGATGTCTAGTGAAAGGAAAAGATGTCTCTGTAGCTTGTATTCCTCAGATGTGCTGATAAATGTCGATCATTGGTGGGAAAGGCGATTGAAGACCTAAAACTAGCAGGTTGATTTTGGTTTTATACTTTTTTTTTTCTCTCATGTTTATAATGAGTCTTTAGCAACAGTTATTAGTTTATCATGTTTACTAAAGCAACACAGTGCCTGAAGGGAGGGAGAGCTGGAATTTAAGGCCCTCTGGGAACTAGTCTTTAGTGACTGTTTAATAATTTGCCATGTTTACTTTATTGGCACTGCACATGCAGCAATGTATGCCTGGGGGGGTGGGGGTTAAGCCCATTCTATACAGTGTCTCCTTATCAATGCAATTGCTTAATAGTTGCTAGTATACAGCACTTAATACTAAGGAAAAGAAATGTAAACCCACTTCACACAAATATAGCCCCCATATCAATGCAATTGCCAGAATAGGACACTGATTACTAAAGGGAATGAAATGTAAGTCCACTGTATGCTGTGCATCCCCTATCAGTGTAATTTCTGGGATAAAACTAGGATTTTGGCCCACCCCTTTTGCTAGAATGTAAAGTTTGTTTTAAATCCTAATCCAGTATAAGCTGTAGTGGCATATATGGAAATGTGACATCTTAAACCTTAATGAGTCTGGCAGTATTGTAATTCTGATAGTATTGGTGTGACTGTATAAGTTCGGGAAGGGGGGGGAGGATTTAACCACCCATTTTTCTCCAGATTCTTTTTGCAGGTCCATAATAACTTGCTACAGATGAAGGCAGTAAGATTTAGACTTCAATTACTTCCATATTTCTTCTGGGTGGGCTGTTAGCATTTCCTTACATTGGAAGGATGATCCTATGTGTATTAAAGCTGGAGGTGCATAGCATGTGTTCTCTGGAAGGGAGGTCAAAGCTTGCTTGCTTTAGGAGTTGCAGAGTGCCGTTGGTATAAACAAAAGGTTAGCGGTATGTATTACTCCTGAGATCAAATGTTTTTTGGGATGATATTTCAAGAATTAAGTACTCTTCACATTTAGTTGTGTTTCTTAAACTTTGTGACACAACCAAGCTGAAACCCTTAATTTTACACTGTAGCAACACCCACAATAGCTGCAAGGGCTGACACAAGCTTAGTGTTAGGAATTAAAGCATGATAAATTGTCTTAGGTAAGCTAAGCAGGTGTGTATTTTGCCACGCCTAATATATTTAACTTTCTCCCCCGCTTAATACATCTTCATTAGAACTACTATATGGAACTGTCCATGCTCATACAATGTATGAAGCCAATGTCCATAGCCTTCTTTATTACCCTGTAGATGACCAGATCCCAATGGGAATGTATATTGCAGGGGGGTGGAGGGTGTTAATTAAACTTGCATTGTGTAAAGTCCTTCTAGGAGCCAAGAAAATGAGTTTGTGCTTTTGAAAAAGGTGTGGCGACTTCTTTTGGCATTCAGAAAAGCTGGAGATGCTCTAACGGAAAATAACGTAAAACATTTTTTTTTGTTAAGGTAATCTTCATTTCTTCCATGTCTTGGTATTTATTGTCTGTCCCTCGATTCAGGATTGAGTGTTTATCTTTATTTTTTTCTTAAGTATCGGGGAGCTAATTAAACCATGAGGGGG
>NW_017306421.1:276869-296290 GCF_000935625.1 Nanorana parkeri | reverse complement strand
GGGGGGGTGCAAATACGCTTTTACTTAACTTTTCCAGGTTACAACGTTTGAAGTCAGTAAGAATCCAGATGTAGAAGATTAGTCTAGAAGAATTTTAAAATACTACCAGTGCTCTTCCAGTAGTCTGTTAAGGTTTTCTTTTCCTGGGAGAACAAGCTTGTTCCTCCAGGTTTTGCTTTTTCCTGCATTTTAACATAACCAAAAAAAGCAAAAGATACCGGTGGTTGGCACTCCTGGAATCCAGGTACGGGGTTCAATTCCCTGCGGTGTCTTTATGCTTGAAAAATTGTCTACTACATGAACACTTTTTGACACATGGCTAGTCATCCCTTCATGACCATACACAAAGTCCAAATCTAAAAGGACCCTTGCTGGTAATGTTGAATAAGCTTGCAGCAGAGTAGTAGAATGCTACTGTTCTAGTTCTCAGCTTCGCTTTCAGATGCAGTAGCCATTGAGGTATTTTCAAGTTAACTGATCCTACTAAACTTGGCCTGGGCTTCTAAACTCCAAAATCGGATAAAGATGCAGCACATAAATAACTGACAATCTGAAATGTGAAGATATTAAATTATGGCATTTAGCTTTTTGAGCAAGTGTTGGTATTGTGCCACAAAGTGGTGAGATAAGCCTGTTAAAGTACTGTTTCCCCAAAAAGACACTGTCTTATGTTTTCCCCCTGAAAAACAGTCTTATTTATGGGGGAGAAGGAGTGAAAAAATACTGTCAGTGTTGCAGTACCTGCAGGCTGCAGCTGTCCTGGAGCCCTCCTCTCTGATGCCGTCCCAGGGAGCCTCCTCGTCACACAGACCTCCAGTCAGAAGTTCCCTCACCTCACCTGATCCCACTGGCCATGCCGCGCTGTGCCTGCTGGGAAATGTAGTTTTTCCCAGCAGGTACCGTGAAAGCCGAGGCAGACAGGTGTGTGCGGGCGGGAGCTGTGTATGCATGAAAGTTTTTGCGTAAAAGCCGAGGCAGACGGGTTGTGTGTGTGTGCGGGGGGTAGGCCTTATTTTCTGGGTAGGTCTTGTATTACAAAAATCTGAAAATAGCGATGGTCTTATTTTTGGGGAAACGCGGTAGTATTTAAACTTAGACTTCACACCAGCCAACCTGGTTTAGCATAGATCTAAGGTTCTCCATACATGCAGTTAATTTCTTTCCTTCAGCCCAGTGTAATCAAGGAATCTCTACCCGTTGGGAATTGTATACAGACAGTTGGCACCCATGACTGACTGAATACCCAAACAGTGTGATAAGATGCAGTTACTGTTTGGCCAACAATTTTCTACCTGGCTCCTTCTGTTTTGCAATTAGTGTCAAGCTGGGTGGAGACCCAGATTTTTATTTATTAATTGAATTTAATTTTTATTCCTGTTGAAGACATTTACTTCTGTATAGTCTGAGAAAAGGAGCACATAATCAGTGATGCGGAGCAATTAGAATTTGTAGTGGTTCAATACTTGTATTGATATGGGGCTAGTGTTAAAGCATGGAGTATACCTAGCCATGTTCATGGGGAGGCTCTGACAGAGCATAAAGGAGGAAAATGGAACATAGTGTTTAAGTTTTCTAAAAGCAACCGTATGATCCCATGTGTATATAATGCTTATGGCATACTTGTATGATGTAGGGGGGCTGACACCTTGGTAATCGCAAACGGTAGGACTAATATCACACATTGCCATCCTGTCGCTGGCGAGAAGTCAGCAGGGACTGGATTGCTAGAATATGCAGGGAGCACACTAATCATGCTTTTTTTATCCATTGTGCCCTTGCTGCTAAAAACACTTTAGGGCTTAAGTCACCAGCAAGAGTATCTGCTTATTCATCCAGCGAGGTAGCTGCACATGCAAGCAGGTGAGTGTTTCACGTTCCTGCTGTGTCCTCCATAGCCAGCAACATAATCTCAAGTGCAACATTAGCCTAAATTGGCCATAGACTGGCTGCACCTCTATGTTGTCGTAAAAAGCGTGGTGATCAGTGTTTTTTAATTGCACTGCATGTAGATGAAGATGATCAAAAGAATTGTTCTACTATTGCAGATTACAAGAAAATCTTTATTTTTTTTTTAGATTGTAAGCTTTTTTGTTTTCAGGTGTACCACTGGAAACCTGCTATGATCAGATAACCTACTTCTTGGGTTGTGAACAGACCTCCATCATTATGCAGAAAGACCTCCTTCCAGTAGCTACCATCCACACCATCACCACCATTTTTTACTCCATTAACCAGTGTGGTAGGAAAAACTATAATCTGTTGTGACACACCTAACCTGCAAGCATAATCTTAGTATGCCTCCTTGGCTGACATTAAAGGATAAAACATGTTTCCCTCCCCCAATGTTAGTGTAAGCACTTACCTTAAATGATGTCTCTTAATCCGCACGCTGTCCATAGACTCAAGGTGCCCATACACTGTGCGATTATCGCAGGATAATCGCAGGAAATCCCGCAATCGTACGATAATAGCAAAGTGTATTGCAGGCGTGCGACCGTTTTTACTGTACGGTTGCACGTCTTTTGTCTAAGGAGCATGTCCGAAAACCAGCCGAAAATCTTATGACTTTCAGCTGGTTTGTGGCTTGCTTGGGAGACAAATGCTGAACGGGCCGGTGTGCGCACATGCACACTGCCCGTTCAGCATTGCGGTCTTCCGATGATCGCAAGTACGATCTGCCTGTCCAAGATGGGCAGATCGTAAGTTTTACGTTTTTTTAATTACTTTACAACCATCGCAAGACTAAGGTCTTGCGATGGTTGTAAAGTGTATGGCCACCTTTACCTTGTGTCTCTCCTCGTCTCCCGGCCGAAAATCTGAACTGCGCCCGCCCCAAGATCCTTTGCGACCGACCAAGATTTTTCAGACGGGAGCGCGCGGCGAAGTCACAGTTAAGTTTAAACCTTTTTAAAGTGTTTTTGCATATATCTACTGCTTGCTAGCAGTAGATATATGCAAAAACACCAGAGTGTTTAATAACCCTTTAAGGTAAATGTTTTATAGTTCAAAGCTCATGATGTATTAGCAAGTTCTGCCAACACTAAGGGCAGTATTGCTGTCAGCTTTCATTGTTAGCACTTAAAAATAGTGGGGGTAATTCATATAGTGTGTCTGACACTCTTTAGAATCCTGTGGTACCCATGATAAATGTCTGTTTGCTCCTGTTGGAAATGGGTATGTGAGTTTGGAGTACCGACATTTGCAGTGCTGAGGAGCACTGAGGTTGGAGTGTCCATACCAAACACTCCCTCCTCATTACAGCTCACCATCTGTCTCACAGCAGTGAAGCAGCAGAGGTGTTTTACTAGTGGATGGGTAGAGTGTGATGGGGAATTTAAGGGACTAGCTTGCCATCAGGTCCACTCCCTGTTTAGCAGCATGACGCACACTGCGCACAAAAAAAGGGGCATTAATAAAGTGACACTAAACTCGGGCGTTAAATCTTAAAAATACATTCAAGTACCTTTAACCATTAACAAAAATGTATCTTATTTGTCTATCACTCGGTTGTAGATCCCCAAATCATCTCTGAATTGGTGCTGACACTGTCCTTCTGGAAGGTGGCTACGTTTGTTCCCCATGGTCCCTGTATGTGTTGTAAAGTAGCCACCGCTCCAAGCTCATTCCCGCGATGGGCTGCAATATCACATTTAGTTTCCAAATTTGTATTAAGATTGTAGTCCATCACGGGAGCGAGCTTGGAGCGGTGACTACTTTACAACACACACAGGGACCATGGGGAACAAAAGTAGCCACCCTCCAGAAGGAAGCACAGTGTCAGCACCAATTCAGAGATTTGAAGATCTACAGCCGAGTGATACACAAATAAGGTTCATTTTTGTTATAGTTAAGGTACTTGAATGCATTTTTAAGATTGAACTCCTTAGTTTAGGGTCAATTTAAGAACTACATGAATGTCACGTGTTGGCAAGGTTACCAGAACTGGTGACAGGACTTCAGGCGGAGCCTATATCTCGATGGCTGTCCTGGAAGATTCCTGGAAACAGAGTTATCAGGTAATCAACTCATGTTTTTTATTTGGCGCAGAATCTTTTGAAGGCCCATAACGCCAGAAAATTGGCACAAAGTCTTTATTGAATTCCCCCGTGTATCAGTCACATAATGTCCATTCTGTTTATTATAAACCATAGTGGAGAGGGCAATACCCAAGTAAGACGTGTCATTTTATATGAAGAAAACAAAGTTTGTTTGTTACTGATGGCCTGTGCAGTCTAAAGGACTACCTACTCTGCTCACAATATTCCAGATTAGTCATGAGATCAAGGGGGATTTTGTTTCCATAGAGTAAACACGAAATGCCTGCTTCCTGGTAGACATTTTAATGTACACGTGACTTTTGTTTTCTGTTTAGCATAATGAAATAGCGATTGTGCCATGGAGTTGCCAGGATTTAAATTAAAAAATAGTAACTTGTTTTCATAAGATTGTCGTTTCTCAGTCATAAAATGGAAGTTGCCTATTGTACTGTATTGATATACATTTAGAATGTGGTTTTATTTTATCTTGTATGAGTACACTGCTCAAGCAACAATTGTAAGTACAACATGCATGGAGTCATGTATTTTAGTTTTGTTCATTTTGTTTTTGTGCATGAAGGTTTCACATATTCACCTGGATAATTGTATACCATATTTTGTATAATGTAAATAAAGTAATTAAAATTGCATTTCTTCCCTTTTTCGATGTAGATGGTGCTTAGAAAGCATTTGGTGTATTTGTAACTGTTGATCTTGGGCAATCTCTCCCAAAAACCTCAACTTTAGGATCCATAACTGTCTCCTATTTGCCCCTATTAAGCACAAGAGGATCAGTAGCTTGTTAGTTTTCTTGTTCCAGCAACTGATTGTTTGGCCTTACACACAACAGATACAATTGTATGTAGTTTGTTACATTCTACGAAGCAAGCAAACTGCATGCAGCTTTTAAGGCCTCGTTCACAGGAGAAAGTCGGCATGTACAGCTCCGTGCTGTGTGCACGGCCGCATCGGGCAGGACAGGTGCTGCGTGTGATTAGTACGCAGCTCCTGTCCTCTATGGGAGTACTCTGCCCTACGCTCACCCACCCTGCACGTTGGTGCAGGTGTCCGTACTCGTACGCTGACTGAATGAATCCTGTCTGCGCCCAAGCCGGGACAATGGACAACTGCACCCGTACGGACCTACACTTTGGGTGAGCGTAGGGCGGCGTACGGCCACATACTCCCATAGAGGACAGGGGCTGCGTACTAATCACACAGCACCTGTCCTTCCCAGGAGCTGCCCGATACGGCCGTGCACAGAACTGTACGTGCCGGGTTTTTCTCATTTGTATGAGGCCTAAAGTTCATTCATGTTGGTGGGAACTTGTTCAACCCAAACTGGTGCATCTCTGTGTTTCGAAAATATCCTGCATTCTGGTTGCACTGACTTGCACCTACCCATGCAACTCATCTGCAAGTGCGTGGTAGATGCAGTTAATGCACATGCACAACTGCATGCATTTCAAGTTGCATCTGGAGTAACCAGTTACTTTGGTTCTAAATAATCAAAGGCCTCTGTATATGAATAATTTACAGAAGCCATTGATTGCTTTATTGGATTGGAGTCAACAGTATTTTCTATAACATGAAAAACAAGGTAAGAAGAACAGGTCAGTGAATACTGAGCATCAGTGCTTCCTGTGATGGTGGCGAGAGCAGGCACTGTATTCTATGGGGCTCATTTCAGTAAAGGGAACTCGGAGGGATCCCAATTACAGCAGAATTTTTTAAAATTCCTTGTTGCATTGTAAAGTGCTTTACGTTAAAAAGGCTTTCTACATTTCTGTAATGGAAAGATGAATGCGATCTGTCTTGGAAAAATATGGATTACTGGAAAAAAAGCAGGCAGGGCTCAAAGGACAAGTCAAAAGTATTGCCTCTAGTGTTGCCTCTTGTCGCTTCGGACGGGAGACCCCCCCCCCCCCCCCCCATATTAATAGCTTACCATGCCATTTTCTGCACTGTGCATCAGCAGACATCTTGGTAGAGGCACAAAGCTTCATCATATCAGAACCTCCAGCAAGGAGAACACTGAGCAGCATGGTAGTAAAATTACCAAACCTCTTGAGACTAGCAGTCAGAGGCGCACTGTGCCTTAGTTCTAACACTTCAGATTTACAGCTATAAGACTGTTGGCAGAGTGATGTGCACTGCTACTGTATCTTCCAAGAGGAATGCCAGACAAAACGGTATATTTTCAGGGTACTACTACTAAGTTAACATTTTTAGATGTTCTCTATAACATAGCAAACCTTCACTTGAGGTCCACTTTAAACACATTTTCCTAGTTATGAAGGGGTACAGAAGGTATTGTTTCTAGCAGCAAATGCATTAAACCATACTATGTGCCTGGCATGGCCTCAAATGTACCCAAGATAACGTACTAAAGAATAATTTGAGTGATATTGTTTTACACATTTGAAGGCTCTTTTCAGCTTGTGTGTATAAAATGTGCACTGTGCTGATATGGTAACCAATCTGCCTATTCACAATGTCATAAAAACTGAAAAACATGCCTAATCAATCACTCAAACATAAATTCAAATATACAATTCAATACATCTACAATAATAAGTGCTCACTAATCATTGATAATCCTGTATTTGTGATATAAAGCCATTAAATACAAGTGAAGCTAAATAAAAGTGATTCAGTTAATTCATCACTCCAAATCCATGGTGTGCTCTTAATGTCTGTCATATGAATTGAAGTGTGCAGAGAATGTACATTGAAGAAAGTAAGTGCAATGTATCCACTGACAATAGGAAAATGCAATCACCACAGTGGTCTAATGTGCTCTTCCACACTTCCTGCACTCACCAGACTTCTATGACCACCCAGGGTCATACACAGCATAATATCCAATTGCTCAGAATGGACTCAGTATCCACCTCTAACTATGGTCTCTCTCCTGTCAGCACTCTCCAATTCCTCTACCTGACTTCTGTGGCTCAGATTATCATAGTCCACACACCCTCATCAATATAAATAGAACAGTCGCTCATAGCATGGTAAATTATAAACTCCAGATTTTCATCTTAATCTGATACAGGAAGACATTATTATCTTTGAAAGCATGGACACTTGATAATCAAAATGTTATGGTGAATGTAAATATTTTTTTCATATGGCATATAAGGCCCCATTCACACTTGGCGATTCGCAAATCGCACATTTGTCGTGCAAATGCTTGCATTGAAAAGCATTGAATCGCGGCAAAATCCGCTCCAAAAATGGTCCTGCTGTAGCGACGCACGACCCGCGACAGCAGGACCCTTTGCCCCATTGCCATGCATTCCAGAGCGATATCACGCGGTAAATAGCCGTGATATCGCGGGAATTACCGCGCGATAAATCGCTCAGTGTGAACGGGGCCATAAGTCAAAGTTAGAGTGGACATCCACTCCTAATCAGTTTTTTTTTTAACTTGAGGGACACAGGAAGCCTTAAACCTTTGGGTTATACTGCTGCCTACAGCAATATTGGACACTGGCAATAAAAATAACACTATTCCAGCCCAGGATAACCCCTGCCACTACCAGCATGTTTTTTTCTTGCTGGTGTCCTGGGTGGATGGACAACTCCGCTGTGTTATGACTGATTTTTTGTTAGCACCCTTTTTCTTACATTTTTTTTTCTTTCCAATCATGACTTCTCTGCATCGCTGCTGGAGCTTTGTCTCTTTCATTGCAGTGTTCGAATGCGGCTGTCTCTGGAGTACCACATATAGACCCTCCATCCATTCTTCTCCCTGCCTACAGTTAGTTTGGTCACCTCTGGCCATCCGACCCACCGCTGCTAACAGCTGTCTGGGTTTTTTGGAGTACTTGAGGGCCTCGCCTCTTACCCTGAGCATATATGTTTCTGGTGTCCAACAATGGCTCATATGTGCTCAATGTGTGACCCTCTGTACTCCAGTCATCAGTACAGGGCTGGAGCACATGGGGCTACACGCTGAGCACTTTCAGAACATAAACACATGTAAAATTGGCAGAACTCAGCTGTTACAATGATAGCTGGGTCCTAGCCTGTTGCAGAATCACTGACAGTGCTATTTATACATGTGAAGCAAAGCCTCTGGCTTGTTGATACAGGAGCTTGTTTTGACATGCGTATCTAGCAATGCTCTCACCAACATCCTACCTTGACTGTGAGGAATATTCATAGAAGGGCTTCCCGTGGGAACTTTGTTTTAACCTGGTGGAAGAGGATGGATTTCAGTCTCTCTTGTAGCAATTGAAGCTCCCCCAGGGCCGAGGTCACCAAACATTTTTTTATGCAGTCTCCAATGCCTGAATTCTAGAAAACAGACCGATATTGTGAAGAATGATGTTTCTTGAGATGTGAGGCATGTTTAATAAATAGGCCTCTAATAGCACATTTGTGGGCTTCCCACAACACCGAGGGGGACACCTCCCCAGAGTTGTTGGTCTGAAAGAACAGTGACATTTCCCTAGATGCATCTGCTATGGTCTCTGAATCCTGAAGCAGGGCTCTATTATGTTGCTAGGCGGATGCCACTTGTCGCTGTAGTAACAAGTCCAAGGAAAGCTAAACATGTGCTTGGTCAGGAAGAAGAATCGTATCAATGGAAGTAGACGTTTTAGGAAGGTCCTTGTGCTGGATAAAAAAAAAATAATCCAGCCATGAGTGCATAGTGCTTCTGTATTAACAAACTGCTCCGGTCCTTACCAAACTCCCACCCAGTCAGGTCACGCCGGTCCTACTGTTAGGCCGCTCCTCTCAAACTCACACAGCAGCAGCAGCAGCCTCTGGGGATCGCTGTTATTAATGGCTTTATTTATTGTCAGACCTTTGCCTGATACATCAATAGGTATGTATCAAATTACCACAGAAATATAAATGTCCTTTCCATTTTACATATGCTGCCTTGCACCTTTGAACAAAAAAAAAAAAAAACCAGCTGCTGCAATACTTACCTTACTTACGCTCTGGTTTGTACAAAATAAAGGTAAAAAGAGCTTGTGTTTCCTGTCAGTCTGCCAGTGTTTTATGTGTTCAAGTCTTTCTCATTTGTATTTTGGAGATACAAAGTGTGCTTTTAAAAGAGTAAAGGACAAAACAAGAGGAATGTAAATTCATCTGTTTAGTAAGCAGTTTGACTCTCCAAAATTGGAGAAGTGATACCTGGGCAGCCAGGTGCATGCCTAGAAGAGATCCTTCAAATGCTGAGCTCTGAATGAAACCTGGGGGGAAAAAACTTTCCATGTATTCATTAATAAGACAATGTGTCATTCATTATAGGGAAATAGTAGGGCCACAATATGCCTAAAAGCAGAAGCTTGTAAAAACTGGCAAACGAATCACCATGTCTGTCCCAGGCAGTGCATCAAGCATATACAGTAGATCATGTATGCAATTTATCCACATCTGTAAACATTGATTCAATAGGTGGAATAGCATCTTGATACGTGTAATCAATGTGGCTACAGTGATTGATGGTTGTACATTAATGCATGGATTAAAGAGTGCAATGAATATTTCTTAATGCAGAGTTGACGTGCAGCAGAAATCCACAAATTTCGCCAACGCGCAGACGCCACAGGCAAAGTTTCATGCTCACATCCATTGTATAGGCAATAAAGTCCACAGTTGTTCGTTGGGTCAATGCAGCCTTGCTGCAATTGTTTCTTACCACCACCTAAACACTTCAAGTGTTAAGTAGGGTATTGGCTACTTAATTTGATTAATTGATACAGCACTGACAAATCCTGAAGCACTGTACAGAGAACCATATACATTAGTCACAACCCCAAAGGAGCTTAAAGCTAAATATACACAGGAAATGCATAAATGGTAACTATTTTATCCGCCAACTGATTTTTATTTCTGCCAATCTAAAGGTGGCCATACACTTTACAACCATCGCAAGACCTTAGTCTTGCGAAGGTTGTAAAGTAATTAAAAAACCGTACGATCTGCCCATCTTGGACAGGCAGATCGTACTCTCGATCATCGCAAGCCCGCCCCCCTGAGGGGCGGGCTTCCGATGACCGCAATGCTGAACGGGCAGTGTGCGCGTGCGCACACCGGCCCGTTCGGGAATTTGTCTCCCGAGCACCGTTCTAACCAGACGAAAATCGTACGATTTTCGGCTGGTTTTCTAGCGTGCTCTTTAGACAAAAGACGTGCGACCGTACAGTAGAAGCGGTCGCACGTCTTCGTTCACACTGCTCGATTCTCGTACGATCGCGGGATTTCCCGCGATTCTCGTGCGAGAATCGTGCAGTGTATGGGCACCTTTACCCTGATATTTGCACAGCTCTGCACACACTTGTGTGGCAAGGTAGAAGGCTAACTCGTTTAGAGCAAACTGCTCCAGCTGTCTTTGTAAAGGGGGGAGGTCGGAGAGGGCACCTAACTGAAATTAGTTTTTGCAGGTTGGGATGTCCTGCAAATAGGCCCATCACTTTGCAAGGGAATTTGCACATTGCACGGGAAGATTTCCTTAGCTTGGTGAATGTGGTGATATTTCATTTTGCAATGTATATGTAATATACGCAATATATGTATAGAGCTGCATGTTTAAGCTCTTTCAATAGATGTTTTATAGGACTCAGATCAGGCTTCATAGAAGGTCACTTCACCATAGTTCAATGGTTTGTATTTAGCCATTCTTGAGTGCATTAAGCTGTGTGTTTTGGATACTTATCCTGTTGGAAGGCCCATGATCTGCAACTGAGACAGATCTTTCTGACACTGAGGAATACGCTTTGATCTGGAATTCCTTGAGAGTCTTGAGGTTTCTTTGTGCCTTGCACAAAATGAATAATAGTAATATCTCCACTGCACTCCTTACCAATAGGTACCTTCTTGTAGATTACTTAGGTACTGGAACAACCAGTGGATGGAACCACAACAGAAATTGTGAAATATGTTGTCCACACACTATTCAGCTTAAAAATGTCATCTTTATTAATGTTCTTGCAGCATAATGTCAAGATGCAACGTTTCAGAACCACGCAGGGTCCCATTGTCAGGCACAATGTGAAAAACAAAAAGTTCTGGAAACCCTTTTATAACCAGTGCAATAAACAATAAACCATTAAACAGAGTGAGAAAACAACATAGTACAAAGCCTTCACATCATATTGATGTTAAAAAAAAAAAAAAACCAGCTGCTGCAATACTTACCTTACTTACGCTCTGGTTTGTACAAAATAAAGGTAAAAAGAGCTTGTGTTTCCTGTCAGTCTGCCAGTGTTTTATGTGTTCAAGTCTTTCTCATTTGTATTTTGGAGATACAAAGTGTGCTTTTAAAAGAGTAAAGGACAAAACAAGAGGAATGTAAATTCATCTGTTTAGTAAGCAGTTTGACTCTCCAAAATTGGAGAAGTGATACCTGGGCAGCCAGGTGCATGCCTAGAAGAGATCCTTCAAATGCTGAGCTCTGAATGAAACCTGGGGGGAAAAAACTTTCCATGTATTCATTAATAAGACAATGTGTCATTCATTATAGGGAAATAGTAGGGCCACAATATGCCTAAAAGCAGAAGCTTGTAAAAACTGGCAAACGAATCACCATGTCTGTCCCAGGCAGTGCATCAAGCATATACAGTAGATCATGTATGCAATTTATCCACATCTGTAAACATTGATTCAATAGGTGGAATAGCATCTTGATACGTGTAATCAATGTGGCTACAGTGATTGATGGTTGTACATTAATGCATGGATTAAAGAGTGCAATGAATATTTCTTAATGCAGAGTTGACGTGCAGCAGAAATCCACAAATTTCGCCAACGCGCAGACGCCACAGGCAAAGTTTCATGCTCACATCCATTGTATAGGCAATAAAGTACACAGTTGTTCGTTGGGTCAATGCAGCCTTGCTGCAATTGTTTCTTACCACCACCTAAACACTTCAAGTGTTAAGTAGGGTATTGGCTACTTAATTTGATTAATTGATACAGCACTGACAAATCCTGAAGCACTGTACAGAGAACCATATACATTAGTCACAACCCCAAAGGAGCTTAAAGCTAAATATACACAGGAAATGCATAAATGGTAACTATTTTATCCGCCAACTGATTTTTATTTCTGCCAATCTAAAGGTGGCCATACACTTTACAACCATCGCAAGACCTTAGTCTTGCGAAGGTTGTAAAGTAATTAAAAAACCGTACGATCTGCCCATCTTGGACAGGCAGATCGTACTCTCGATCATCGCAAGCCCGCCCCCCTGAGGGGCGGGCTTCCGATGACCGCAATGCTGAACGGGCAGTGTGCGCGTGCGCACACCGGCCCGTTCGGGAATTTGTCTCCCGAGCACCGTTCTAACCAGACGAAAATCGTACGATTTTCGGCTGGTTTTCTAGCGTGCTCTTTAGACAAAAGACGTGCGACCGTACAGTAGAAGCGGTCGCACGTCTTCGTTCACACTGCTCGATTCTCGTACGATCGCGGGATTTCCCGCGATTCTCGTGCGAGAATCGTGCAGTGTATGGGCACCTTTACCCTGATATTTGCACAGCTCTGCACACACTTGTGTGGCAAGGTAGAAGGCTAACTCGTTTAGAGCAAACTGCTCCAGCTGTCTTTGTAAAGGGGGGAGGTCGGAGAGGGCACCTAACTGAAATTAGTTTTTGCAGGTTGGGATGTCCTGCAAATAGGCCCATCACTTTGCAAGGGAATTTGCACATTGCACGGGAAGATTTCCTTAGCTTGGTGAATGTGGTGATATTTCATTTTGCAATGTATATGTAATATACGCAATATATGTATAGAGCTGCATGTTTAAGCTCTTTCAATAGATGTTTTATAGGACTCAGATCAGGCTTCATAGAAGGTCACTTCACCATAGTTCAATGGTTTGTATTTAGCCATTCTTGAGTGCATTAAGCTGTGTGTTTTGGATACTTATCCTGTTGGAAGGCCCATGATCTGCAACTGAGACAGATCTTTCTGACACTGAGGAATACGCTTTGATCTGGAATTCCTTGAGAGTCTTGAGGTTTCTTTGTGCCTTGCACAAAATGAATAATAGTAATATCTCCACTGCACTCCTTACCAATAGGTACCTTCTTGTAGATTACTTAGGTACTGGAACAACCAGTGGATGGAACCACAACAGAAATTGTGAAATATGTTGTCCACACACTATTCAGCTTAAAAATGTCATCTTTATTAATGTTCTTGCAGCATAATGTCAAGATGCAACGTTTCAGAACCACGCAGGGTCCCATTGTCAGGCACAATGTGAAAAACAAAAAGTTCTGGAAACCCTTTTATAACCAGTGCAATAAACAATAAACCATTAAACAGAGTGAGAAAACAACATAGTACAAAGCCTTCACATCATATTGATGTCATATTCCCACCAGAATAGCTGTCAAAAAATGTAAAGGGTTAGAATATAAAACAACATTAGCAGTTAAACTATGTAAGATCACATTTCTTGGTACAATATCTTCTGCTGTGGAGAGATATATAATAATGTACCTGGCTATATTGGTAATCCCTGGTGGTCTGAGTGGTACGCATGCCCGATCATCACACTGGAACATTTGGTGCTGGCTGCTGCAGCCATGGCGACCCAGACGCCCAGCGTTAGGGAGTTGTACAAGCAATGCACATATGGATGGAGCTCCATCACAGGACAGCAGCCCACAGTGGACCCCAGGCTTGGAAGGTAGGGAGACTGGGTGGATCTTAAAGGGAAAAAAAACATGTTTGGAGTGCGTGTGAATGTCTCTGAGTGTGAGTCTGTGGTTGTGTGTGTCTGTCAGTGTTTTGAGGGCCCGTTCACACTATTACAGTGCGTTAAACGCACGGTCCCCTGCGATTAACACACTGTACCACGCAATCACACCTACCATGCCTTTTGGTGCGGGAGGTGCATTGCCATACATTTGAGTGACACCCCATACGCATCTCCTGCCCACAGTTCAATCACCCACACCGGACCACGCGGTACCGCAATGCTGTGCATTCCAGTGCGGTGCGACTTGGGTCACAACATAATGACCAAGGACAAATGTGGGTCCTGAGGTTACGCAGGTTGAGAACCATTGATATAAGTCATCAATGACGTTTGCGGGTAAGGAATTTGATCTGCATAGTTGCTCATAATCAATGTCTTAGTACTAAAGCCAGAGACAGCCAGGAACTGGCATTTTCGGAGGAGGGTCAGCTTACGCAGCTTCTAAATTCCACTACAGATTTTACCCTCATTTACTTTTGTTATTTTGGAAAATTCTACTATTCTAGAACTATTGCTTGACTAAAGCTGGGCATACACACTTAGAATTTTGTCCGGTTCTTGATAAACTGGACGAAATTCACTGCGTGGGTGCCGCTGTTGGAACCTTTCCACCCAGCATTCCTCAAACTGCTGATTGAAGGAGCCAGTTGGAAAATTGTCGGCTGAACGGAGTTAGCAGCAATGGCATATTCATCATTTCTGTTAGCTCCGCTCAAGTATTCTGACAGTGGCCGGTGGTTCTTTCAATCAAAGATGCTCAGCATCACAAGTAGGTGTTACTTTGGACATGCTGCCTGGAAACGTCTACTCCCCCAGACTTACATCCACCCAACCATGCGTTTTCATATTTGCATATCTCCTCCCAAGAGCTAGCCCACCGCTTGTATGATGACTCCTGAGAGAAGTACCAAGGAGTGGAGGGAAAGCTCCCCATTGGGACACAGGAAAAAAAAAACCCCACGATGGGTCTAACTATTCCCTTATATACCCACAGTAAAGAAAGCATTTGGGCTATAGATACACTTTTGATCTGATTATTAATATTATTGTTATTATTATTAAGGTGACATTAAAGTCACAATTCCCTTCCCCCCATGCTGCTTTAAGGACTTACCTTAAATTATGCCTTTTGTTCCGACCGTCTTCCAGTAGTTTTCAGGAGTTCCTCCGGCGCTGGTGCCGGTCTCTGATCCAGTGCTCACGGTGTCTGTCCGCATGCACACTGCCGGCTGCCTGCATTGACTTACACTGTGTCTGTCCCCTTCTCCTCGTCAAAGATCTCTACTGTGCAAATGCCCGCCCCATCATCCTACACGGCCGTTTGAGAATCTTCAGATCTTCCGACGGGAGTGAGCGGCAGAGACACAGGTAAGTAATTACCTATTTGGTAACTTTTTTTAATTTTTTTAAAATGTTTTTGCATATGTCTACTGCTTGGTAGCAGTAGATATATGTAAAAACAAAACTGACTTTAATTCTACTTTAAGTGCCATCAAGACATTGCCAACACCTGACGACCACACAGACAGTGTTTCTCCATTGTGATCTGTTTTCTTTATGGGTCTTAAGTTTTCGCAATGGCATATTCATAATTTCTGGTACTCTATCCATCTACCTTATTGCTAGTCATCCTCTTCTTTTCCCTTCAACGTTTCTTATAATTTGTCCAAAAAAGGATACTTACATACAATAGATACACTTTCAGACATCTCAACTCTCCTAGACGTTTCGGGAGTCTCCTGCTATAAGATAGCGGCTCCCGGACACCCGGGAGAGAAACATTTTATCCCGGAAAGGTTTACTCTGCTCTATCTAGCAGAGTAAACCTTTCACTGCTGTCTGTTTTTTTTTTTAAATCTGACATCGGGGCCACCAACCGCTGTCAGAGAAAAAAAAAACAGCATGAAAATGAATAGCTAGATTTCTATGGGCTATTTCTCCATCAGGTTCTCCTCTGCTGATTGACAGCAGCAGTGGGCGGGTGCAATAGCCAGCCTGTTATTGCACATTGAAATAGCCAATAGCAACCTAGCTATTAATTCCCATACTGTCTGGGGTTTTTTTTTTTGTTTTTTTTTTTTTACTCTGCTGTTGAGGGCCAAACAGAACCCTGATTCCCCCCCCCCCAAAAAAAAAAGCAGATAGCAAGGGAAGCATTAGCTTCTCCCATGCAGATGGTGGTGGGGGGATGGGGGAGAGGGCACCTCCCTGAATTGAATTCTTTTTGGTTGGGATGCCTGCACTTTACCAATATCATGGTCTGAGGGCAGGTTTGCAGTTACTATAGGCACCACAGTATGGTCAGACATAAAGGGAGGGTCTGTTTGCTCTAACAACCTATTCAGATTGCTGCATTAAACACACAATATAACCCACATTACTACAACGTGTGCTCCTCGGGGGGCACCCACTTTGAATGGCACCTCAACACACTGCATCACGCCACAATGCACATGGCCTGTAGAATCACATACCTGCAAAATAAAAGTCACTATAGTTACCTTTCCGGAGGCCCGTTTGGTGAAATGCCACCTCTTAGCTTCTCACAGGTCGCTGCATGTAGTCTACACTTCCGGGTGTTTAAAATACCTGCTACTCTGCTGCATGTTGTGGTTTCTCTCGCCAGCTCATATGCCATTATATACAAGCTGGTGGGTAGAGCCACAGCATGCGGTGGGGGCAACAGGAATTCAACCCATCCAACTGGATGAATGCATGCAGTGGCCGGCGAGCTGCAAAAAGGGGGCATTTCAACAAATAGTATGCCAGAAAGGTAAGTATAGTGACTCTTCTTTTAGCAGGTTTGTTATTCTGTACAAGTGACCCCGTGATGACAGGGTCACTTTAAAGCAGCAGGTGATAATGTGTTGGGTTAACGCAATGCCTAGTTTGAATGGACATTTGGGGGATAACAGTTGCAATAGCACAATGCTCTTCAACGTGTTTGATCACTACTCTCCCAGACAACCTTCAGCTGTCAGCTTCTGTTGGTGTTCCATTGGCATATGTCTTCAAATGGCTGTGTCAGAAGACATGTCTGTCCTGCGTCTTTTCTTGCTGTGCACCTTCTGCATTCCTTTCCATACTAGTAACAGTACAAGAAAAAGCTATGACCACCAGCAGGCATCGTATATCACAGTTCTGTTTTTGGCTGCATAAGGAATGCAAATGGATCTGGGTCCAGTGCAAAGTTCCAGTTCCCAGGAATAGGGTCTTGTTTTGCAGACTTGCTTCTGCCCTTAACGCAATGCTTATACAAAATTATTTTCCATTTGATTAGGCTGGTCATACACTATTATAATTTGAATCAACCTGGCCCTGCCAGCTCAACACAAGTCGATTACTCAGTCCAAGGATCCGGGCCAACATTTTTCAGCTGAACATTGACTGTGGCTAATCATCTGCAGTCAGTGTTCATGACTATACACACTCTTCAGCGTGGATGGAAAAGTCTGTTACATTTTTTTCCATTAAGTCTGTAATAAATCTATTAATGTATGGCCAGCTTGAGTCTTGTGGTTTTACAGCTAACCCCCCAGCTGCACACAGATTGCATTTGTAAGAACTGTGGCTCGTACTAGCAAACTATAATCTAATGTCTACAGGCATCCTAAAGCCTAACTCCAGGTTTTGTAAAACAATCCCCCCTCGCATGCCCGAAAACCTAGTGTTACCTTAAATCAGCGGTTCTCAACCTGTGGGTCGGGACCCCTTCGGGGGTCGAATGACAATTTGCCAGGGGTCGCCAGGAGTCTCCCACTATTAGATTATCATCGTTATTATTAATAATAAAAGCTGACACCCTCGGCTTGTGTTATATGGTTTGCCATTTTAGCTGTTACAGCAGTGGTTCTCTAGCTGCGGGGTCGCTGTGTGATTTCTGCTGTGCTCGGTGGGAGTCCTCCTCAGCCCTCTCCTAGCGCAGCAGTGTCAGTTCTCCTGCCAGATGTCGCTGCAGCAGCCGCGTCATCCCTACATTTTACCGTTGGGGGGTCACCACAACTTGTCAAATGTTACCAAGGGGTCCCGGCCATAGAAAGGTTGAGAACCACTGCCTTAAATCATATATTGTAAAGCGTTGCGCAAACTGTTGGCGCTATATAATTCCTGTATAATAATAATCAGTGGTTCTCAACCTGTGTAACCTCAGGATCCACATTTGTCCTTGGTCATTAAGTCGCGACCCATGTCACACTGCATTGCAATACCGCGCGTTCCGGTGCGGGCAATCAAACTGTGGGCGGGAGGTGCATTTGGGGTACTATTCAAATGAACGGCAACGCAACATACCTCCCATACCAGAACGCCTAGTAGCTGTGATTGCATGGTACAGTGCATTAATCGCGCAGGACTGTGCGATTAATACACTGTAGTAGTGTGAACGGGCCCTCAAAGACACTGACATACATACACACCCACATACACTCACAGACATTCTAACACACACATACACACTCCAAAAAATGTTTTCATTTTTTTGTTTTGTTTATTGCTTGTATAACTCCTGTAGAGGAGCCGGGAGCCAGAATGTGACATTACTCCAGTCCAGGCACCCCTACAGGACACGTGAGGGAGCTGTAAGCAATGCACGTATGGATGGCGCTCCCTCGCGTCCATAGCCCCATCCTATCCCACCTCAAGCTGACACTGGCGCTGGGCAGCATATTCTTAATGGCTGCTTGGTGTGGGAACTGACAGTGCTGCGCTAGGGGGAGGCTGAGGAGCCTCTCACCTAGAAAAGTGGAAGGCCACTTTTGGGTCACGACCCACCAGTTTAGAATTAAAGCCTTAAATCATGCAATCTTCTGACCACTTATGTGACGTCACAGGTCCTTCAGCTTTTACCCTGGTGCCAGTGCTAGGTGGTCACTACTCCCGGACAGACCATTGCTATTCTAAAGATGTGTGTGTGCTGTTCTGTTCGGTAGTCCTGTGAGTCCAATCTGGCTTACATAGTTACATAGTATTTGAGGTTGAATAAAGACACATGTCCATCAAGTCCAACCTATTGTGTGTGTGTGTGTGTAAAGATCCCCGAGTCATCTCGTTTTTAGGAGTACTTGTACCCCTGCATATTACCGTTTCTCAGGAAATCATCCAAAAGCTTCTTGAACGATTCCACACAATTAGCTGAAATCACTGCTTGTGGCAACGAGTTCCAGACCCTAACCGCGCGAACTGAGAAGAACCCCCTCCGCCCCTTGTGTTTGAATTTTTTTTCTACCAGTTTCAGGTGGTGGCCTCTAGTCTTTGTTACGGAATTAATCGTAAAGAGTTTGTTGCTAATGTTGCTATGACTATGGAACATTTTGTACATGAAAATCATGTCCCCCCTTAATCTCCTTAGTTCCAGCGTGAACATATTTAAATTTAGTAACCGTGTCTCATAGCTCTGGTCCTCCATCCCTTTGATGAGTTTGGTCGGCCTTCGCTGGACCCTCTCCAGTTCAAGGACATCCCCTCTGTGTACCGGTGCCCAAAACTGCACCGCATACTCCAGGTGAGGCCGAACCAGTGATGTGTAAAGTGGCAAGATTATAGACTTATCCCTGCAAAACATTCCCTTCTTGATGCAGGACAGGACTCTACTAGCTTTGCTTACCGCAACCTGGCATTGTAATCTATTATTGAGTTTATGGTCTACAGTGACCCC
>NW_017306421.1:257922-276223 GCF_000935625.1 Nanorana parkeri | reverse complement strand
GCTGTGTTTTGTGATGAACTAGGTGTTTTATCAGGGGCGTCAAATCCGTTTCCCCCCTGAGTGTATACTGAGGAGAAGAAAGAGTTCAGTACTTCGGCCCTCTCCTTGTCATTTATGACTAAATTCCCTCTTTCGTCCTTAATTGGGCCTATCTGCTCCTTTCTCCCCTTTTTACTATTTATATATTGGTAAAAAAAAGTTGTTTTTTTTTTTTACTGTCTATGGCAATATGTCTTTCACACTCTATTTTAGCCGTCCGTATTGCTAGTTGGCATCTTTTATTGTTTTCTTTATAGTTGTGGAACGCCACTGTCGTCCCCTCTATCTTATATTTTATGAAAGCCATTCGCTTTTCCTTTATGTGATGCTTTACAGTTTTATTCAGCCATACAGGTTTTGTTTTTGATCTTTTACTTTTATTACCCAATGGTATACATTTGGCAATTGCAATATGTAACGTGTTTTTAAAACATTCCCACTTTTGGTCCGAGTTTAGATTTTGAAATACATTTTCCCATTCGATGTCCCCCACTAGGTGGCGCAGTCTATCAAAGTTGGCCCTTCTGAAATTGAGGGTTTTTGTCCTACAAGCCCTCTTGCTTTTCCTGTATTCAATATTGAAAGTGATCGCGTTGTGGTCACTATTGCCCAGAGTCTCCCCAACAACAATATCCTCAATTAACTCCACATTATTAGTTATGATTAAATCTAGGATGGCATTTTTTTGGCTTAATGACAAACCCCCAGGAGTTGCGTGCATAAGGGCCTTGGTTCACAGAAAATGAGTTGGATGGCAATGGGGTCATTTAATCAGAAGATGGCCGACGCTGGATCGCAGAGCAGTGAGTTTGTAGGGCACAGTTTCATAAATGAGGTCAGTATTTCAGCAAAAGCTACTTTTTGTTTAACATGGTGGGCTAACTACTTTTTTTTTACATTACGAAGGAGGATGACAGTATGAATAGCTGACCCACTTAGTTGACCTCCATGGCCTCTACTGTTTGCACCTCCCTTTCCCTACACATAGAAGAAGCTAAAAATGGAAGACAGAGCTGTATAGATTAGTGCTATTCCTGTCTAAAATGCTCCCTTGTCAGTGTGAGTGGCGAGCGTGACCTGCTATTTTTTTTGCTGTTGAATTCATAAGCATTTCAGCAGCATCAGTGTTCATTTGTCATTGATTGTGCTTACGCATTTTTACTGTAACACACATGACCTCATGCTTTAATCTCATTAAATTATTCTTGTGCTTTTATGTAGACATATTTTATGGTTATGTGATCACACCCACACGCACTCCTTCCCTCTTCTCATATTAAAGGAAACCTGTACTCGTACAAGCATGAGGCTGCCTTTTCCTTCTAAAAATGCAAGTTGCTTGGCTGCCTTAATCTGAATACTTTTGAGTTTCTGACCATCAAACATTTCTATCATCACTTTGTTGAGGAAGGAAAAGGAGGCATATGAAGCTTTATGCTCTACAAGTGTACTTATCCTTTGACCACATTATTGGAGAAAAGGCAGAAGTCCTTATCTGTTTACCTGTTCCAATTCAGTAAGCCAGGAGTGTTAGCATGAGGATGGTTTAGTGATATGTTGTGATGAGGTTGGTGATGTAACCGGGGGACAGAGATGTTGAAGGCTTTGTGTTATTGTTAGCATTTTTCATATTATTCCTTGGGCTATTGGAAGCCAGTGGAGGAATTGGCAGAGAGGGACAGCAGCCACTAAACAGTTGGTAAGGTGGATGAGTCTGGCTGCAGCATTCATGATAGAGTAAAGAAGATATAGCCTGTGCAGAGGTATAGATAACAAGGGAGTAAATTAAAAGCTTTGTGGTGTCATTTGTTGAGAAGGTAAAGCAAAATGTCACCAGTGGCACACTGTGCCGGATGAACGGGACCCTGCACAGCCCCGAAATATTGCTTCAATGTGACAACATGCGTCAATAAAGAACGAGCACTTGACCACATTGTCCGGTGTGCTGGTGACATTTTGCTGTACATTTAATGCCTGCGGCGCCATTTACAGTCACTTCAGCAACCACCTTCAGGGGTTCTTTGGTAAGGAGTGCGGTAGGACTTCCTAATGAATTTGTTCAGGAGAGGCTGATTTTGGAAATGTGTAGGTTGTCGGCTATATTTGGACAGCAATTGGATGCGGAGCCAAAAGGAGAGGTCAGAATCTAAGATTACACCTAGCACCCTGGCCTGAGAGGAGGGGTATGCTTTTGCTTACAATGGAGAAGTTGAGGGTTGAGGGAACAAGGAAGGGAAGAGATAACTGTGAGCTCAGTTTTGGACAGACTAAGTTTAAAGGAGAACTATGGGGTTAGGGCTTTTCCCCATAGTTCTCCTTAGGGTAACGGGAGGACACAAACTAGCGTCCTTCCGTCACCCTAAGCTCAGTATGCAGCTTGCGGTATACTGAGACACCACAGTATACCGCGAGCTACTGCTCGCGGAATACTGAGACGCCGCAGCTGAAGTGGATCCCGACAATTATGCCGGGATCCGCCCAGCTGCGTGAGCGACAGCTGGCTCTGCCTATCTAGAGGCAGAGCCAGCTGTACCCGCCCCCTCCCCCGTCCGATCCGCCACTCAGCGCTGGCGGATCGGAGCGGGGAGGGGGGAATCCAGCCCCTCCCCTGTCACGGCAGAGAGCTGTGACAGGATCGAGAGGTGAGCGAACGCCGGTATGTGTTCGCTCACCTCCCGATCTATTGAGCCGACCTGTGATAGCACTCACCTCATAGTTCTCCTTTAAGGAAGTGTTGTGACATCCATATTGATAAGTCAGTGAGTAGATTGGCAATGCATGTGGAGACAGAAGGGGTGAGCTAGATTTGTAGAGAGATAGATTTGGGTGTCATCAGCATAGAGACGGAAGCCGTAGGAAGACCCCTACAGAAAGAGGAAGAAGAGAGGAGCAGATAGAGTTGTAGTTGACACTGAAGGCACGCTGAAAAAGGTAGGAGGAGAACCATGAGAGAGTAAAGTCTAAGAGGCCAAGAAAAAAAATCCTGTTATGTCATAATATACAGCGACAGCATCACCTTTCAAGCTCTGGTATTGTTCAATAGAAGCACTCCTTGAGATCCAGCCAAATGACAGCCTAAGTGTTGGGGTTTCTTACCTTTCCTTGTCCACTTGAGCTGCAGGTTCAGCTTCTGTGCAGCATTTCTGGCACTGACTGTTTTTCCTAGGCGCCCTCTTATGGCCAAACCTGTAAACCATCATTCTGCGACTACTAGCAAACTCCTGGCAACTTCCTGTCTCACAGTTATGATGCGACTCCAGTTCACTAAATAATCATCAGTCTTTTCACTTGGTTTCTGCCTTTGCGTTTCTGCAGACCTATCAAGTGCTCTCCGCTTGTCCCTGTGCTCCATTTATGATCCTGCTCTGTCTACTGATCTCCTGGTTCCAGACTCCGGCTTTTGTGCTCGTTCATCCTGCTTTCTTCGCTCCCAGACCTGGCTCAGCTGACTACCCGCTTTGGCTTGTGACCACTGGCCCAGCTCTGACTACGTCTTGGATTTACCCATTGTTTTGCTTGTTGTTTATTGTCACTTCAATAAACTCCTTTATTTTTTTAACCTGTACTTTTGGTTTCTGTTTGGTTTCTTGGTTCCCTGACTCTACGCTGAGATGGAAGTAAAAGTCTGATGTGTGTGTAATAGTGCTGGATGGATGAAAGTGAAAAATGGTTCTAAAGGATATAAAGTGGATTGTGTTTTTCTCCTAAGACACATATCCGCAGTGAAAGTATAGGGTAAGTGAACCTAGTTCTGTTCCTAGGCTGCTACTGCTACAATAAACTAATCACTCAATAGACGATCAACTCTTGGATGTGTATTAAAGGAGAACTATGAGGTGAGTGATTTACACTCATCCTCATAGTTAGAGCCGATCTGTGACAAAGAAGCTGTCACAGATTGCCTCTATTGATCGGGAACTGAGCCAACACAGCGACAGTCGGAAACTGTCGCTCGCTCACTTTCCAACCATCGCCCTGCAGAGAGCAGTGACTTTCAGTCACCGCTCCCCACAGGGATTCACCCCATCCCCTCTCTGATCCTCCAGCGCTGAGCCCACTCTACTAAAAATATGCTTACTATTTCTGTGTGTGATTCTGCTCAAGCTCTGCCCTGATAACCAAACAGGAAATGGATGAAACTCTTTAATGGGGACACAAACAGCAAGAAACTTAAATCCTATACCCACCCTTCCTTACTCTTTCAAATAAAAAAAAAACTCCAAACATCTTGAATGGGAGTCTAATTTAACTATCAACTAAGTCTAATGCAAAAGGAAGCTGTAAACGGACTCCCAGGTGCTATAGCAGCCGGGAGTGAGTTTACACTCTCTCAGCTGAGTGCCGGCTTTCAGGTAGAAATTAATTTTTACAGCCTCCCAATCACTGCTTCACTTCCCTGCAGGCGCCGCTTTCCCGCCTGACTCCCACTTTCCCCGCCATGCATCCTGGACTCCGCTGACCCTTCCACGACCTGGGGCAGTCTTTGTGGTTGTCGGTGGAGAGAGCAGAGTGAGATCAAAAATTCTAGGGCCATAATTCAAGGTTAACTCTAAACTGATGACCTGTAAAGGCTTTGAATCACCACCTATGCACAATTAGGGTACCAAAGTTTACTGCCGTTTCAGGGGCACACAAAATTTTAAGGCTTGAAATGTTTGGTATTTATTTACTTGGTGGAACTGCATCTTTTATATTTTACCAACAAATTTATTATATTGTGTGTAAAATTAATTGGGTTTGACTAACTGTTTAGTCTGGCATAACAACAAATTGCACCTGACACCATTTTATATTCCAGTGTCTCGGCTTTCAGAAAGTACAATTTTGGGAAGCCTACATTAGGATGCAATGTAGTCATTAGGTGTCATCACTTATTTTGTAGAAGAAAATGGTTACATCATTATAATGATTGAGATACCAAAACAATAATGATCACAACACGCATATTTACATCCAACTCATCTTAATTTCAGCTCTACCTGCTGCAATAAAAGGTATTAGTGTTATCAGTCTGGAACATACCAAAGCCATTAATGAGCTTGGTAAACACTCCAGGGAGGTTCCTTAGTACTGATGTCACCTCATTCCATATGTAAAGCTTTATCACCATGTGTGCGCTGAGTCACTGAAACCAGACTATCTGCTTCTATGCCACTTCCTGTGTACACAACTGCTGTTGCTGATGTATGAGTAACAATACCCTGTCCTATTGTACACTATGAGCATGGTAAACATACCATATGAATAAATCGCACAGGTTTTTTACTAGTCTTTTAGGAGGAAAGCCATATTGTTTAGCTTTGCTGATTTAAAGACTAACCTAGGATTTTTCTAGCAACTTTTTTTTTTTTTTAAAATCTTCAACAACACACTTTCCTACACAGCCGCTGGTGTTTTTTCTCACTGACTTGCAGCTATCCAGCGCAGTTGTCCTCAGCCTGGCTTTGGACCATACTGCATCTTGACCCCACTGGACTGGGCATGAGCCTGAAGTGACCCTCAGACACTGGCCACTTTCCAGGATGGTTCTAGCTAATTAGCTGCAGATTGCTTTCCAGGTCCAGAGCTGCTGACATTGCCCTGTGTTTCAAGACTCACTTAGTGAGTAGGCTATTTGGACTGGGTGCTCCCTCATTTTTCTTGGTCGCAGGACACCATTATTTCCCTGTTTCCTGACAGCTTTACCATGTAAGAGGTTAACACTGTAGGACTAGGGTTGCCACCTGTCCAGGATTCACCTGAACAGTCCGGGTTTTGAATGCTGTGTCCGGGTTTCATGGCAGCAGAGACCCGGACACAAGAGGTCAGGCAGACAGGGGCAACCAAAATTAAGATAGGGGCTACTGGGGCCCCCACTGAAAATAGTCTTAACTGTGATATTTACATATGAATGGGTGGGGGTATTTACATATGAATAAGCCACGACTCATTCTCCCCCAAAAAAATGTCCGCACGTCACTAGTGTGTTCGGGTTTCACTTGAAGAAAAGGTGGCAACCCTATGTAGGACACAGCACTGACGTTTTTTTTCACTGGGTTGAGTGTCGTGCATGCACACTGCGTGCTCTCTTTTCCACTGCATAGTTTTGAGGAAGCATCTCCCACTGCTGCACCTGAGCCACATGGAACTTCACGGGGGGTGTTTGGTGTGTGTATTGGAGACTGCTTGCAGTACATCCCTTTAATATCATGGCTGTTGAAGGCCAGGTTCTAAGGGACATTGGTATCTCTGAGTCTGTGATTCCTATGAAACTCAAGGCTAGGAAGTCCACTCCCGGAAAGGTAGTCTCCATTTTCCACCTTAACCAGGACATTGTTCTTCAATGCCCCTCTGGCTCCAGTTTACCAAAGGAATTGTCCATCGATTTGTTTGGATTTGGAACAGGCTGTACAAGTCTGTCTTTTAGCCAGTGCTTCTTTTAGAAAGACTGCTTCCTTTTTGTCATCCCAGACGGAACCAGGAAGGACGCCACAGCTGGCCCCATAAAGGTGCATTGGCTTCTTGTTCGACCATCCCTGGGTGGCTCAGACAAGTTCACTTGCTGTTGAATGTTCTGATCTGTTCATCAGATTTTAATCATACTTAGTGTTTATGTGAATCTTTAGCTGGGGGTGGTGAAACTTTCATGATATACAAAATCAGATGACACTGAATTTTATCAATAAGATTGTTACACAACTTCACTTAAAAAGAACATTAATCCTGAAGCCTTTCTATCCATTATGATCTTATTTTTTGTTCACAGAAATACAACATAAGTTTCAAAAACTCAAAGAAAGGCAAGAAGAACAATCAAAGGTATATGGTGCTCAGGAAGACTCCAGTGCGATCATTTACATCATAGTCAGGATGCATAAACAGTGTGATTAATGAGATCCTAATAGGTTGGACTTGATGGACTAATGTCTTTATTCAACCTCAAATACTATGTAACTATGTAACTATGTGTGGAACAGCCAATGAAACTGTCTGGAATGTTTCACTCATAGGAGTGTTTATTCATAGAGTCCCTGTAATTAAGTACTTTATGTGTAAAATATGTTTCATTAATGATTACTTGCTGTCTATGCACCTTGACTATGAAATGAATGATCTATTTGGCATTTCTACAATCTGCCTTCATCTTTATCTACTTAAGAAGTTTAGCATACTTTGAGATCCACACTGCTGAGTTATCTGGTGCTGGTATATGTCACCAATCATCAGCATACATAGTTACATAGTATTTGAGGTTGAATAAAGACATTAGTCCATCAAGTCCAACCTATTAGGATCTCATTCTAGGAGTACCTGTACCCCTGTATATTACGGTCCCATACAATTATTTGTCTGTGTGTTAGCAGTGCACGAGGCACATATATAGTATTGTAATGAAAGAGGAAATAAAATAAGGGCATAAAAAAAAACCCCCCACAAGAATACAAAGATAAAATGGGTCGCCTAAATACATTAATTTACACAGAGCTACATGTAACTGTATGGCCTTCAGATGGTC
This sequence comes from Nanorana parkeri, assembly GCF_000935625.1. NCBI lineage: Eukaryota > Metazoa > Chordata > Amphibia > Anura > Dicroglossidae > Nanorana > Nanorana parkeri. Next base: position 268,689 of record NW_017306421.1, on the reverse strand, counting down.
ATCAATAAAGATCTTGACATTTTCAGTAGCATAATGAGATTTTTGTGATACCTATTGGAGTCTGCATTAGACATTCCCTAGTAATTCATGTGAAGGTTACTACTCCGGTTAGATTTCTTTCCATGGATAATGCTGGTTCTAGAGTTTCTCTGCAGTCAGCACACTTATGCAGTATGAGTATAAATGTACTAATTTGCACCAAAAAAAGGGGGAGGGGGCAGCAAAGTTGATATACACTGGTCGTCCATAACATTATGACCAACCACCTACTATTAAGTAGGTCCACCTTTTGCCACCAAAACAGTCCTGACCTATTGGGACAGGGACTCCACTAGACCTCTGAAGGTATGCTGTGGTATCTGGCACAAAGTTGTCAGTAGCAGATCCTTTAAGTCCTGTAAATTGCGAGGTGAGCCTCCATTGTTTGGACTTGTTTTTCCATCATATCTCACAGATGCTCAATTGGATTGAAATCTGGAGAAATTGGAGGCCAGGTCAACACCTCGAACTTGTTGTTGTGCTCCTCAAACCATTATTGAACGGTAAAAGAAAACGTGCTTCATCAGACCAGGCCACCTTCTTCCATTGCTCAGTGGTCCAGTTCTGATGCTCACATGCCCATTGTAGGCGCTTATAGCATTGGACACAGGTCAGCATGGGCACCCTAATCAGTCTGTGGCTATGTAGCCCCATACACAACAAACTGCAATGCGCTGTGTGTTCAGACACCTTTCTATCGGAACCAGCATTAACATTTTCAGCTATTTGAGCTACAGTAGCTCTTCTGTTGGATCGGACTACATGGGCCAGCCTTCTCTCCCTTGGTGCATCACTGAGCCTTGGCTGCCCATGAACCTGTCTCGGGTTCGCCAGTTTTCCTTTCTTGGACCACCTTTGGTAGGCCCTGACCACTGCAGACCGGGAAATTCCCACAAAAGCTGCAATTTTGGACTTGCTATGAACCAGTCGTCTAGCCATCACAATTTGGCCCTTGTCAAAGTTGCTCATATATTACGCTTGTCCATTTGTTCTGCTTCCAACACATGGACTTCAGGGACAAAATGCTTACTGCCTCATATATGCCACCCACTTCTAGGTGCCATCGTAACAAGATAATTAATGTTATTTACTTCACCTCTCAGTGATGGCGAGAGGCTTATTGGTGTATATTCTATAACATCCATGACTGCCATCTAGTAGACCTATCACCCTTCTAAGTGTATCTTTTGAAAATCATATAACATGTTATCCTATACACAAAAACTCCATGTTGTATTGTTCCACTTACCCATTTGCAAAACAGCTTAGTTTGTTTTGCTTGTACTGATATCCATTATTAAAAGCTCATTTTTTTACACTAATCACCATAGAATATTGACTCCTTAAAGTGTATTTCCAGGCAAATTTGAGAAATCCCCTCTATATGTTTGTTGTGTTCCCATTCACACAGCATGCCGAAAAATAGTTGTGTTAAAAAAATTCTTACCTTTTAGCAGACAACATGACCGATTCCAGGTTTTTCTGAGCACCTTCACAGTAATCTACTCGTCATAGGCGGGTGCTGTATTACATGAATGGCTTTGACATGGATAATGCCTTGGCAAAGCAGTCTATTTTGTGAGTGTTTTCAATCTTTGTATTTAATAAAGAGTATTTTATGGAATTATACTATGGATTTGTAAAATTAATTTTCTCTGAGTATATGGTGAAACACGTTGAAAAGGAGAGGAGGAGAGATAAAATCATTATATATCGGTGAAGAGGGATTCCGTGGACCGGATTGGAATGAGAAGTTTGCATCTCAGTGAGCGCTTTATGACCATTTCTTATGTAATGGTCCACCCTATCTGGTGAGTGCGGTTTGTGGAAGTGGTGTCACACACGGATTTGGAGAGGTGCAACTCACAGAGGAATATAGACACTCCATTTTGAAAGCTCATCACACTATTACATGTGTTATTGAATACATATATGGATATCCTTGTGATTTTGGATTATTTTTGTGTTATTTATGATAGCAGATATTTATAGCACTGGGCATTTGTTAATAGTATTTATGTGTATTGCCCGTATTGCTTTTCAACCTCAATGACATTCTGTGTTAGAGAGTGATATCATGCCAATTGATGAGCTATTAGTGTTCTGGCTTGTCAGATCCCACTAAGTGCTATTATGATGGCCATTGAGAGGCCTTCTTCTGAAGTTTCCAGATTCCTTGAGAAATGTATACTTGATTTAAATGTTTTTTACTTTTGAGATGTTTGAAGGCTAGGACTGTTTGATCCATGCACAGGGTACACGCACAATTTAAACAATTAAAGGACGTGTAAGTATGTCCACTTGGAGCAATAGGGCCGCTGACTGCCATTTAAGTACAATGGCTGGCAAGTGGTTGAAAAGTAAGTAAATATGCACATGCTTGTATACATCTGCTGGAGCATGCAGCCATACATGTGGACTTCCAGTATTATGTACTAAAGAATGTATGTCCCTATACTTTCTATGGCCAGGCTAAAAGAATAGGTTCATAGCAGGATTTAGCCAGCCAGGGTCATAGTAAAGATTCCGCATTCTGGAATCACTTGGCCTGATTTACCAAAATAAATGAAAAAGTGCAAGGATTAACCATCAGGTGCAACCAAGGTGCACTGGGATCTTGGGCCCGCATGAACAATTTTAATATTGATGGAGACCACTAATGTATCATGCACTGATGTTCAATGTGTACAATGTAGGCATAGTTTGCCGTGCTTATTTAACATTCAATAAGATAGCCTTTGTGCCTTCTGCTCCTGTTAGGTGCAAACTTCAACAATTTTCTCCAAAACATTGAAATAAAGAGAATGTGACTGTGATTGGAATCCCTCTGGACACAGACTGTTTCCACCCTTCAAGCGGGTCCTGCTAGGAAGATACAGCCCCAGCTGGCTGCTTGTTTTAACTACTTTTACTACGTCAGACCTGCGCCATTCTTCTCGGTTTCTTGTGGTAGTGCTGGATCATCCCTGATGTTATGGAGCTGCAGGACTGAGTGAGCTGTTCCCTTCCCCATCTTCCCATGATGTCTGGATCTAAAGTGAACTAACATGGACTGACACTGCTGCATCAATCAAAAAGATGGGGGCTCCAACACACTTTTTAGAGTCCAAAAGGGCTATTTATTGATTAAAGGTCAACAGTATATAAAAAAAAAAGCAACACATCTGTTATGCCGATCAAATTATGGACACTATTCAACAAAGTTATATTTAAGTATGAGTCCACATTTTCCTGAAAAGGATTCAATCAATGAAGCATATTATACATCCTGATGGCGGGGTGGGGGTGGCTCAGTGGACCACCATCACACTTTTTCCTTTTCCTGTCAAAGTTTAATCAATAAATAACTCTTACGGACTCGACAAAGTGTGGTGGTGCCTCCATTTGTTCATGATTGAAACTACCCGAGACCCCTACTACTCAAGGTTTCTTCTTTGCGGGAGCAGCCTCATCAGAACCATCAATTTCTGCACAGCATAAAAGCTGTCCCCATTGTGGATTACTGAAAACAAGAATAGTTAACACCTCGTAGTCACATATTTACCTGAAAAACAAAGCAGGGTGTGGCATATGTGTTTGTATATCTGGAGGGGAAAAGGCAGAATCCAGAAAACCTGTGCACCTGAAATTCCTATGCTCCTCAGCGCCATATAGTGGACATAATGCAGTATTTTCCTGATATTACATTCAACCTAGAATGAAAATAATTCATTTTTGCCCCTTTTTGCAAAGAGCGCATGTACATGGTTTTGTAGCACAAATGGCTCTGCAATGTTTTTTTTATAAATACACCTGTTAGTGGAGAATTTTATTCTGCCTTATATTGGTGGATATTGACAGGGATCTGAGAATTACGAGGAAAAGGGGGTTGATTTTTGGGTCTATTTGCTCATTATATGCTGTGTGCTATATGCAGTATCAAAGCTAAACTGTAGGAAATGCAAATTTATTGTCTACATTTATGAGGCATGGGTATTCTTACCTAAATCTTTCTGTGAAGTGTGTGGTGTACATTTGTTGTAGATCTATGCATTTATCCGGTGTGAAACTTTGCCATTGTGCATCAGCTTCCAGTTATCAAGGCCGGTCACTGTAGCTCTGGTCTTGCTTCCACCCCTCCTGCAGACAGCCTGTAGCGAGTCCATCCAAGGGCATTGCTCTCTGTACAGGTTATGTACAGCACACTGGTGATGTCATTGATACTTTATAAGGAAATAACTGTGTTTACAAGGCATTTGGTGCACACAGAGTGGATTTAATTTAATATTTTGTCATTTGTGGCTACAGAGAATATTTAAATTAGGGATGCACCGATACCGATATCGGTGCCGATACTGGGCATTTTCACGAGTACTCTTACTAGTGAAAATGGTCAGATACCAGCACGTTCAATTTTTAAACACAAGCCACTGTGGTAAGGTCCTGCGCTTGCTGGGGACCTCACAGCAGCCTTCTGGGGACCACTTACAGAACTGGACGCATATCTTCTCTTCCTCCTTCCTGTGGAACCATGCCACCTGCTCCCACAAAACCATCCAGACCCCTGGTGAGAGCCCACCAGGGACCCCAGAGACAACGCCACCACCTCAGAGCAACAGTATGTAGCGTCAGATTATTATGCATTGCTGTATGGTGTGTTGCTGGGATTTGTAGTCCCTCTACAGCTTTGTGCCAGTGGCAGAAATATCAGGAACACACTGCGACCGGGCCCTGGTGCTCCACCGCTGTCCTAAAATAATTAGTCTTTATTGTTTCAGAAAAACTGTCACAAGACACCCAAAAAAAAAATCAGTAATTGGTATGTGAGTACTTGGAAAAGTATTTGGTCTGGAAAAAAGCAGTATTGGTGCAACCCCAATTTAAATGAAAGCTTTTGTGCCTGGAATTCAGCATTAAGTAATATTCTATGTATTGTTCTGAATTTACATGTCTGGCTCTCTAAAACCTCAGAACCCCTAAATATACAGTTTTTGTATTTTTGTTTATATAGAATGTTTCTATCTGATGTATAGGTACTTTTTCAGGGGTACAAATCTTATAACATTAGTGGCTGGTTTGCTTTGCCAGCAACATTAACACTTGTCTCTCCATCATAAGCAGACACTAAATAAAACTTAATTTCATAAGGTAAAAGCAAAGACACCGCAGGGATTTGAACCCCATCCTGATTGTACAGGAGTGCCAGCCACCAGTGACTTTTGCTTTTTTTTTTTAGCTTTTTCTATAAGCTTTTTTTTTTTTTTTTTTTTTTAACATAACTAAAAGAAAGCAGGTTAAAAGCAAAACCTGAGGAAACTCTGAAAGTCTGAGAGGTCAGATTGTTTTTTGGTCATCAGTTCTTTTAATCAGTAACTTTAGATCAATAGATCATAGACATACTTTCATGAGCTAAAGAATAGGTGTGAAATTTCAGACTTGCAAAGAGTGGCCAAAACATATGGTCAAAGGGCAATCAATATTTAAAAATCATGGGCAGGGCCTTTAGGTGTTTTTTTTTGTATGGAATAAAAGTATGAAGAATGCAACTGTGATGTTTATTGCACTTTATTACAGAGTCTGGTAGCAAGGTTGAGGGATTATTCTTAATATTTCATTAAAATATAATTATGATAAGACTTTAGCACATCAGGTTTTCAGGGTCACCTCAAGAAAAAAAAACCTGCATGAAAAATATTTAATTTTGCTTTGAAAGAGAGAAAAGGTGAGAACAATCCACTTTACATGACCTAGTGAACTAACAAGGGGGCATTAACTGTATTCAGGAAGTTAGCTTTGTGGTAGAGGTGAAAGGAGAGCAGAGAAGGGGAAAAAGAAATGGTGGGAGGAATATACAGAAACTTAAAAAAATAAGTTGTATTATCCTGGCAATAGACTGTATACCTGCATTACACTAGATATATTTTTAGAATGTGGAGTAGGTCATTATGCGGCTTAGGGATAATCTAGCTATGCTTTATCCAGTGATTTCAAATGATCAAGGCTGGAAAACATTTGAAAGAAACGCTTAATATTATGCACCTTGGGCATTATAAAAAAAGAAAAACCCAAAAACAAAAGATATGAGAATACCATACTTTGAAAACATTTTCCAAAAGTGTCGGCTTGTACTAAATTTTAGCACCTGAATAGCTGCATTTTCTCTTCCAGTTCATATTTTCGCCATAGTCACTTATAACAGGGAATGGTATACTTAGAGAATACTAAGTAATGTTCATGTGCATACATATGAAACACTGACACAAAGCTACTATAAGCATCCTAAGCGGAGGAACATGCTTTGCGTGAAGAACCTTTACCCTCAAGTTATCTTAAAAGTTAATTAAAAAAGTATACCTACCAGTTACCCAAACCACACTTCGTAAGCATCTCCCATGCAGTTGCAGAATGTAAGGGGCTCCTTTAAACCAATCCCAATGTAAGATGGCACCATTCCACGTTTCATCTGTCCAATAATGGGAAGGGACACTACAGTTTACAGGTCTGATTTTGTCTTAAAGAGTGGGGAGGAGCATCCAAAGTCTTCTCTAAGGGTCTAGTTGATAACCCGGGTAGTTTTGTTTTTTTAACACTCCTCCACCATACACCTCTATACATCAATTATTTTGTAGTAATGATGAAATTCAATGCTAATAATGGTTAGAACAAAATTGGAGGCAATGAAGAGAATGTGTTCATATGAAGGTTTATATAATCATGTTAAAAATATAATTTAATGTTTAATTTCTGTTTTGCAGTGAAATGTTTTTAAAATATATTTTATGCACAATGTACTACAACAAAATATAGGTAATAACTGCGTGCTGAATAAAATTGAAGATTTGAAAAGCAATGCACTTGGTGGATCATGAGGATAACAAATGTTGTTGCTTTGATGGCGACAAACCTACAAGGAACAAAATATATTGATATGATCCTATAGGGAAGATGTGACCTCGAATACATAGACAAAAACCGAAGTTAGACCTTTATAGTTTTCCAGGACAGCACATGACAGGCACCTCCTCTTCTAGGATGAAGGAAATGCATCACCGCCAACTTTAAAATAAAGTCTTTCCACCAGAGTGGTTAGTATTAAACCAGAACCAAAAGGACAAGATCTCAAATAAAACATATACCATGAAGGACCGTAAACTCCAGTTTTCCCAAACCATTTTCCAGGACCAGCCATTTTAAAAAATAGCTATTGCACTTTTAAGTAATTTATGAAACCTGGTTGGACAGCTCACAGGATTGGGCTGCTAATATCCAGGGGTACACCATTTTGGAGTGACAGAATTGGTAGAAGAGGTGAAGTATGCATGTTTGTGATGAGCCATTAGGATGATATCACGCAGAGTCATTATGGCTGAAGCTTCATACAGGCACATTGAATAGTAAATCACTGGTGGGAGTATGTTACAAGCCCCCTAATAAAAAATGAGGAAGAGTTTCAGCTTATTTTTCAGGTTGAAATGGCTGGAAAACAGAGCAATATTTAGGGGCGACTTCAATTATTATTATGATATTGATTGGACAAATGGAGCTGTACACTCAAAGGCCTGTCATTCCTTAAACCTATTGCAGGACAATTTTAAGAACAGTTGATAGAAGTCAACAAGGGGAAAAAAATAAATACTCTGTTGTATCTATTAATTTCAACCATCACTGAGATTGTAACAAATGTGCAAGTTTGAGACAGATTGAGTAATAGTGACCATGGTGTAATCACATTTGCTATAAAATTAAAGGACAGAGGCATGCTGGTATAAACATGATCCTTACTGCATGATACTCAATGGGACCAAATATTCTTACAAAGAACACGTGGGAGTGTTTTAAAAAAGCTAATTAAACCAAGTCTCTTGGTCATTGTATCCCAATGGTGAACAAATACAAAAGAACATAAAAAATGTGGTTAAAAATTCTATTGTAAAAAAACTAAATAAAAACAAAACAAAAAAAACCTTAAAACAAACAAAAAGCCATTTAAAAAGTATATTATATATGGATAAATCTAGTTTGCTAGATCACCAGAAACTTTGTGACAGTCTGGAATTTGCCATGCATCCCAACTATTTTGGGTTTAATATTAACTCTTAGCTGCAATGTACAGGTGTGGCCATGGGTGCACAGTTCATGCTGGGCATGGCCAACCTCTTTATGTGAAAATCTTAAGAGGAGATTTTTAGCCCATCCCTCGTAACTATTCAGGAAGACAAATAAACCGTATTTTATTTAGCGTGGAGATCAAAATACATTCATTTCATAGAAGGTTTGAATAAGGATTTGAACCTTAAATTATCTTATGAATTTAGTCAACATTGGGTTAATTTCTGGATTTGTCAATTTTTGTAGAGATCGGAGATAGTCACACTAAAACTTTAAAAGGAGCCTGGACAGTAATGCTGATATTCTGCAAGACAGTGGTCATCATCCTAATGGGTACATGACATTCCAAAAAGACAGTTTATAAGGTTAAGGCATAATTGTGATTTTGGATTTCCTTGAGCAACCTAACATCTTAAGAGACCGTTTTTTAGCCATAGGTTATTATAGCGATGATTTGGACAAAGATTGCCCTGGTTAGTACACTTAATATGACCGATTTACTGGCTGATAAGGAAGGCAGATTGATAAGGATATGGATTTTACTTTTGCTACTGGTTATTCCACTCAACACTATTAGATTAAGAGAATTTTGGAAAAAAACATTGGCCAATTTTAAAAAGACCATCTTTTTAGTAAGGTTTTAACGGCACACCACCTGGAGAAAAAAAGCATAGAATTTAAGAATGTCTGGCATGGAATGTGATTAAATGTCCCAAAAAACTAATTTTTTCTATTTAAAACGGGTTTTATTCTTGTAAAAAGTTTACAATGTCTCATTTTTATAAGAGGATTATATTCACTTTTTGCATAGTTTTACTTTGATGTGAAACCGGAATATACAGCCAAAGCCGTTTCACCATAGGCGTTACACTATTATTATACAACCAATACCAAGAGCCATTTCACAACAGAGAAACAATAACAATTTACCTTGCATCTCTTCCTAAAAGGAACTTGGTCATGAGCTATACATGTAAACTGCCATTGCCATCTGAAAATGCTAGCTCTCTCTCAGCTGATGCTACAAGTTTTATTACCATTTGAATTACTGTTCTGGAAGAAGTCTTCAGATACAACATTCTGAAAGTAGTCTTGTTTGCTACATTTGTGTTTCAGATGTGGCATGCAGATTTATAAGAGTCAGGCAATTAGCATTTTCATATGGCAATTGCGATCATAGATATTGTACCAATATTGAAATTAGTCAGTTGATATGGGCCCATTATATGCTACACATTGTTCTATTGACACATCTTACCACTAATGCACATTGTTTGTAATATGTTTCCTTTAGGATAAAAGTCCTTGCAAATATATGTATATTACCTTAAATAAAACTTTTTGATGCACTGGTAGCTACCACACTGGTAATATGCACACCGACATTGGACAAGTGCATTTGGCATCTCCAATGAACTCCTCCTCTTGAAGACCAGTAGACTGCTTATAGTAGAATGGGCTTATTTCCAACCCAGTTTGTCAGTTTCAAAACACTCTTATTATATGTAGTCAGATACCAGCACCATATTCTTTAGGCTATGGCAACATTTAAACCAGAATTGAATGTAAAATGAATAAGTCTCCTACAATCGCCTTCAGTTCTACCAACAACTATGTAGTTGAATGGCCTGTGAAATGGATATAGATTAACGGGATAGTTTAGGTAGGTCCACATACTACATGGTGAGCATAAAGGAGATGGTACACACACGTGTGATCAGCTTTTGAAACACCTTTTTAATTTTCGTTAGAGATAACAGTGTACACTTTGTGTTCTCTCTAGTATCTGGTAGACTCTTTACCACTTATGTATTCTCCAAGAAAAAAACAAAAATCTTCCTTTCAGATACAAACATATACATATAATGGAAAGATTCTATTTTTTACACTTGAAAGTTATTGGCTTTATAGTTATAAAAACCTTGTTTCTAGGTATAGTTTTGTATGTACATAAGGACATTAAATAAGAGGCTCCTCCATTTCTTGCTTTACAGCATTACAAAAAAGTCAGGACTTTCCCCATACCACTTCAAGCCCCCCTACTGATCACGTGGAACCAGTAAGGCTGAGACAGGACAGGAAGTAATGTCAAACTGAACTTACCAGAACTGTAAAAAAAATCACCTACAACTTCAGCTGCTCATGTCGCTGGATTTTCTGATGGTGTTGTCTGAAGCGTTCTCTGTGCTGCATACTATTTTCACACATTTTAACCTTAACTGGGGAATTATCCCTGTGGGGTTGGGTAAGGGAGAACACATTTGCTTAAGATAAATAATTTGAGAGGAATATGGTAAATAATTTGAGAGGAATATGGTAATTGGTTGTGAATGCCAAACTATGTCTGTGTAAGCTGCCTGTATCTCCATTTACAGAGCTTACACAGAGGCCACAACTGCAAGGCAGGGACAGAGCATTGCCACCCTAAACATAAGTTGCTGTACAAGATCTTTATTGCAGGACCACATAAGATTTTAATAAAGATGCAAATGTTAAAAACAGAAAAAAACTTTAAAACAGCAATGTCAAGGTGGTCAGAGTCCCCTCACTATAGTTTAGTAGGATATACATGCATTTAAAAATGAATATACTTCCAAAAAATACTTTGTTGCATTCTTCTATACCCAATAATAAATGTGA
>NW_017306421.1:230909-257871 GCF_000935625.1 Nanorana parkeri | reverse complement strand
TAATATCAAACCGCTCAGTTGGCACCACTTGGTACTAAGCTTGCGTGTAGTGAACATTTCTCAATGGGTTGACATGGAAATACTCTCTAGCGAAGCTCAATCTGCCTCCAACCTCCTCTGGCTAGTTCCCAAACTCAGACCTTTGGTCCCGTTTTTCTACTCATCACATTCCCTGGCATGGTAGGACAGGTTCAATATCAAACATCATTTAAGCTCATCACACCACTTGCTCCTTTTTTTGACAGTCGAATTTCTCCCCAAGACTCAGAATCCATACCTTTCAGTGGTGGATTATCAAAGGCTTCAGAAGAATATGAAAGTTTCAAAGTCCAAGCATGATCTTCTAACAAACGTTTTCGCTGAAACCAAATTTAATCTTTTCTATGTCACTATGTCCCGCAACATTAAACAGATCCAGAACACACTTCATTTGATACATTGTGTAAAAACATTCCTAATGTCAACAGTCACATCACTAGTACAAAAAACATTACACTCAAATCCCCTGAAACTGCCCTATATCACTTGTGAGGCTGATCTTGATAAACCGTTTCATGCTCCAGGAATGGCAAAATAGAGCTGCAACCACCTTAAGCATTTCTATAAAATATGTCACTGATGGAAGTTAGCTATAGAAGTTATTCAAAAAGCTTTAGATGGCGTTTGTAAATTTTCACATGACTGCATCGTGAGGCCTTCCCAGAGAGATTTTGGATCAGTGTGTGTGCGCATTAAAAATTATGGGAGATATATTACAATCTCAGTACAAATTGGTAAAGTAAACATGAGATTGTAGTACATCACAGGAGCGAGCTTGGAGAGGTGGCTACTTTACAACACACACACAGAGACCATGGGGGACAAAAGTAGCCACCCTCCAGAATGAAGGACAGTGTCAGCACCATTTCAGAGATGAACTACAGCCGAGTGATTCACAAATAAGCTACATTTTAAACAATAGTTAAGATACTTGAATGCATTTTTAAGGTTTAACTCCCGAGTTTAGCATTACTTTAATACTTTTGAGTTTATACTTTCTTAGTATGCTATCTATATTGTCAGTAAGTTATTGTGAAGAATTATTTTTAAAAAGGATTGCGCTACAGTGTTTACTAAGCATTGTGGGTGGAGCTAGACTCAGGTACTGTCCTCAAAGACAAGGTCCTTTGCAGAAAAATTACTTCTATGTTCTTTACGGCCTTACTTTCTCATTACATATGCAGGTTCTGCTTTCTACTTATTGCTGCACAATGTTATGCCTAGCTGATAAGGCTTGTTTGACTAAAGACAATGGACTATTCACAGTCTTATGATCCAAGCATCCAAAATTGTCTTGGTAGCGAAAAACCATGTGACCAGATACCCAAGACAAAGATCAAATAAGAGCTCAGGACCAGTTCTTTTCACACTCCTTGGCCTGCATGTTTGTGCTGGCCTAGTATCTCACAAAGAAAGGCAGAAGGGGGTCAGCTAGCAGTACTTGCACCCTCAAAGACAGAAATTCAGATTTATAAATCAGTCCACACAGGTTATGTTTGAAAGCCTAGACCACAAATAAGGATAACATAGGATTATCTAAAACCATCATTATAGGTCACACAAACCTGGCCAAAGTTAAGTAGCCTCAAAACCTAAAGTAGAAATAAAGCCAATTTTTCTGTGTTTTGGATCGAGTGGAGAGGATAAAGAACACCGGTCAGGTTTTTAATGCCGTCTGTCCCCCCGTTTAGTAGATTCACCCTCTCGATTTTTCCTCACTACAGTTACTGCTGAGAGTGAAAGAAAAAAAAAAACGAACACAATGGGGATGCTAGTTCTGGTAACAAGCAACTTCTTCTCACTTCCTGTTGTGGCTATTTAGTTCCATTTTAATTATTCCTCTGTATATTTAATGAACTTGATGAATTTCATAGTTGTATGATATGTCCCAAGTATGATATTAAATAAATAAATGAGAAATAGGTTTTTAAAAGTCCTATATTACACTTGCATATAGTTGACACAAAGTAACCCCTCCATCCCCATTGCCAGCCAAATTTAATTTCTATTTTACCACCGATTTTTTTGTTTTCATGCGATACCAAAAAAAGGACTTTGTATTTACAAACAACTGCCATGCTTTGTACCAGAAACATTTTACCATTTAAAAAAATGGGACAAAATTATAGAAAGTATATACTTTATAAAGTGCTATAAAGTAGAAGTATAAACTCCTTTTAAAAACACTGGGCAAAATATATATGGATGCTTTTGTCCATATATCACATAGAAAATAAAATGTCTGCAGGATAATACTGCCAAAAGAAAGCCTAATTTGTCCCCAGTAAATAACTTTGTTATTACTTAGGATAACAATGTTATCGCTGACAAAACAGTCAGATAGTGAAAATGAAAAAATTGCTTTGGTTCCATAAGGGGTACACCGGTACAAGAGCTGAAGTTATAAAAATCAACTCTTGCCTAAACTATAAATAATAATACCAGTTGCATAATTTAAAGAACCAATACACTAGGAAGAGCATAGCTACCGTGGGAACACAGCTTGTTTACTTGGTTCTAGCGTCTCTAGCATTCTTAACAGAGGAGAGGGAGGGAAAGCACTTTGATCATATCTGTGCTCTACTGCTTTACAGAGTGCTGTCTGAACAGATACACAACCTACACACTGGCATGATCTCCATGTACTGCTGCCTCTTGAAGAACTAGACCCACTAATTGAATGTCTCCCAAACAGTTACTTTTAGGGCATTCCAACTGTCAAGATTTCCAGTGTGCTTATTTCAGCTCTCAAACTTTCACCCACTAAAATGGCTGATTACATGTGCAGCACCATGGCAACTGCAATCCAAGTAGAGGCTAAGATGACAACTTCTTTGGCTTTAAAGGGATAGGAAGTTGTATTTCTGCTTCAACTGTCCAACCAGCTGCCTGGGGTGGGTTCTAGGCCAGTCTAATTTACATACATAAAAGTAAAATAGTTGGGTCTTACCCAGGATGAGCTGTAACAGTGTCTGGATAACAAGATTAGACTACAGAATTGCACATTTTAAAAGGGTAAAATAGTTCACCTATGTATATTAAATTGAGATAGCAGTTTAACTGTAGTTCAGCTTTCAGCATGTATAGTATGTAGCCACATCAAGCCCAGATGAGTTTGGTATTTTTGCTCCAACCAAAACAATTAGCCTCTTACCTCATTCCTAAAAACCTGAATGCCAAACTGCCTATTTTTTCCCCTCAAACAAAAGCCTTGACCCATTTACTCAGGCACCAGAATCCGTGCAACTTACAACCAGGCTTGAATCACAAAATATCTAGAAAAGCTTATAAAAAAGGCAATATTGATAGATTGATCGTTTAACAATATCAACTGTGGGTTTGCAGGAGGAGGTTAATTAGCCATATAGGAGCTGGAGGTTTTATTTTTTTTATTTTGTGTGCATTATGCTTATTATTAGGTCTCAATAAAACATGTCCTTTTATATCATTAGTGTTATACAGCATTATAATAATATTATAAACCTGAGGGGGTGTGGGGCCTACTTTGGGGGACATTCTCTGAGGTGTGTAAGTGGACAGGATTTACTGGTACTTCAGCGACCATCCGTGTACCGATTCGCACCTGCGTGTCTTTTGGCATCTGGAGGCAGCGGATGGGTGCAGCCTTGGCCGAACCGCTGTGGGAGCAAGACTGGGCTAGGAGTATTGACCAAGTGGGGTTGTGTCTCAGTGACTAATGGGAGCGGTGAGACTGTAGCCTGGGTCCTTCACTAAGGGGGTTTAATGATCAGGGTGCCTTCCACTGCCTGTGTGACCAAGTTATTTGACAAGCTGTCTACAGCTGCCTGCCTGGGACCGATAGATTGGCAGATTGACTGGAGTGCAGTGTGCTGAAGTTGTGGGGCTGCTAAACGCCTGTAGACTGCTCAGCTGTGTGGTGAATCTGTGGGCTGCTGATTGAGACATGGCATGCAGGAAAAGAGGCCAGAGTACAGTGGATCATGGCCTATGTGAAACGGGAGGTACCATACAGACCCCTCGCCGAGGACCCCCAGAGTGTGGATGTTCTGAACAATATGCAATATTGCATACCACAGGAGGGGAGACTACACTACAGCCATTACACTCATGGCAAATGCAGGCAAAATCAGGAGGTGGCGAGACTACACTGCAGCCAATATACGCTCGGCAAATGCAGGCAAAAACACAATGTTCCGCACTAACACCACTTACAACAGGCCAAATAGATAAGGCTGTAGATGAATTAGCTAAGCTACAGCATATACATGTGGATAAGGAGAAGAGGGCAGCACAGTTACAGCATTTAGCAGGTTGTGGGTATTAAAAAAAAAATTCTAAAAATTCTTATAGAATAATAATGGGGAAAATATGGAGTTCAATAAAGAAAATATTAGATATTTCACAATATACTGAATAGACTCTGCTTTGGGTAATAAGGTAATTTCTAGAGATACTCAAATTACAGGGGATTCAAAGATGGAAGCAAGCTGGAGTGCTTACGTTATCACAGCTGTACCAAGGAGGGCTTTTTAAGTCTTAACAACTTTCCTCAATTTCCCTTTGATTCAAAATGATTTTTTCAATACTTACAGCTCAGATATGTAATACACACGCAAATTCGGTACACGATCAATAGTATTTTCCACAGCTACAGGGTTAGACAAAGTGCTCCAAGCCTTAAAGATTAAAGGTTTGAGATCTTTGATTTTTACGCAACTTTTACTAAAGTTCCTTGTAAAAAAATCCTTTTAAAAATTAGAGCAAGATGGGAAGAAATAGGAGATATAACTAATGCACTTCGGGAAAAAATTCTAAGTATCTCTCAGCAAGTATATCTCTCACCGTCACACAGGCTGGCACAAATGCTATTAATGGAGTGTCCCAGGAAGTTGAACCCTTAACAAGTATTTTAGGCAGTTAGGATTCCACAGGGATCGATGGGAATATATCTCAGGCTGTAACAAGAGCAAATTTTTTTTGTCTCATAAGCTTATAGTCCAGAAATGGGCATTGGTATATCCACCCACAGTGGGGGGAATGGAAAGCTGAAAATACAAATATGAGGTTTGAGAAGTACACGTATTGTCTGAGAAATCAGTTTTATAAATTTGAATTGTGGTCTAGCAGGTAAAGCATTATTGTTTGAAGTTATTATTAGATGCGTTGCCTGAATATTGTTGATTGTCTGAACAGCAATTAGGGAGGGGACAATGGTAAATGTTACCTTTCACCTCCCTTTTTGCTTTTTTGGGGTTATATAAACACATATGAGTATGTTACTATGTTTAGTTATTATTGTGGTTTATTTTTTTGTTTTGTACTTTGGATACGGGGAAAAAAAAAAAAAGTATCTAATTGAAACAAGATGTGGACAATGCATCTCAAAGCCATAGCCCCTGTGAGTAGAAGTCCTAGTAGAAGTCCAAATCCTACTGCTGTATCAAAACACACAAACAGTAGGATACAGAGAAGAGAAAGTATTTCCACCTCACTGGAAAGATTCCTGGCGTTGGCTTGTTTTGAAGGAGGGCCACTCTGGATCTGGTAGGAGTGCCTTTTTAAGTGGCTATGATAAATTTCACATTGAACCAATTAAATATCATGAGACAAGCAAAGTTCACATGGCATGCTGCTCGTGGTTTAAGCAAAAAAAAACAAAACACCACAAAAGAAAACAAGTACAGTAACCAGCAGTGCCAATTCTGAAGTTCAGTCAGCGCAGCCCATTATTATTAAAGCGCTACAAAAACTGAAAAAGAGTAAGAGACTATTTAACAGCGCATGCTTAATTGCAAAATAAGGGAAGCCTTTCAGACATGGATATGTTATGCTGAGCAATGATAAAAGGTGGGTGTGGACTTCGTTAAAAAAAAAAAACCTATACTAAATCATGGAAAAGCTGCTAAATTAATCAAATACAAAGCAGAAATAATTTGATGGGACATCAAAAGATATCAGAGTTCATCTGTATTATTGCAGATGGCAGCACATATAGCGCCATAATTGAACAGGAATCTTTGCTGGTCAGGGTTGTCAATGAAGGGAAACCTTATACAGCATTTGTAGACCTTGTCCCAGTGGAGCATGCACATGCTGCAGGTGTGCTAAATGCAATTGTTAACGGTCTTTGGATATGCAACATTTGAGGTCTCCAGAACAGCCTGCTCCAACACTTATTTACGGAATCTTTGTAAATTTTGATGGTTTTGCTGCAATGATGGGTTCAAACGGAGGTGTAGCACCACTGATAGAGAACAACATTCCATTTCTGCTGCCTGTACACTGCGTAGCACACAAGCTTCAAATGAGGATTCTAGATGCCGTAAAGAACACTACATTGTTTTGAAGAACATTTTAAATAGGTTTTTAAATTCTACTGGATTAGCCCTAAAAGGTGGAGAGATTAGATACAAAAATTGCAAAACTAACAAAAGAATATTTTGCTCACTATTAGATGTCAGAATTCTTTAAATCAAATGACCTAAAATTACTAGATGTGAAGCCTGCCCTTGGGGAATGTGCAATACGACTGACTGGCTTGAAGCTTGATCTCTGAAAACCTGAAGCAGTTTATTAGACAATTCCACCAAGAGGAGAGCAAACTTGGAGAGCTATCTATTGAGTAGGGAGATTCAATTGTCAAGCCAGTGCCCACCAGCTGTTAGCATTTGTAATGTACAGCTCATTGAAAACATTGTAGATCACATTGATGAAAGATTGTCCATTTTGTAGACTATGGGATGAGGAGGAGGGAGATTTTGAGCACGAGGCTAAGAATTTGCACTGTAGACTATGGGAGGAGGAGGGGGAAGATTTTGAGCATGACACGAAGAATTATGCAGTGTAGACTATGGGATGAGGAGGAAGATTTTGAGCATGAGGCTAAGAATTTGCAGTGTAGACTATGGGAGGAGGAGGAGGAGGAGGAGGAGGAAGATTTTGAGCATGAGGTTACCAATTTGCAGTGTAGAATATGGGAGGAGGAGAAAGATTTTGAGCATGAGGTTAACAATTTGCAGTTTAGACTATGGGAGGAGGAAGATTTTGAGCACGAGGCTAAGAATTTGCAGTGTAGACTATGGGATGAGGAGGAGGAGGAAGATTTTGAGCACGAGGCTAAGAATTTGCAGTGTAGACTATGGGATGAGGAGGAGGAGGAAGATTTTGAGCACGAGGCTAAGAATTTGCAGTGTAGACTATGGGATGAGGAGGAGGAGGAAGATTTTGAGCACGAGGCTAAGAATTTGCAGTGTAGACTATGGGATGAGGAGGAGGAGGAAGATTTTGAGCACGAGGCTAAGAATTTGCAGTGTAGACTATGGGATGAGGAGGAGGAGGAAGATTTTGAGCACGAGGCTAAGAATTTGCAGTGTAGACTATGGGATGAGGAGGAGGAGGAAGATTTTGAGCACGAGGCTAAGAATTTGCAGTGTAGACTATGGGATGAGGAGGAGGAGGAAGATTTTGAGCACGAGGCTAAGAATTTGCAGTGTAGACTATGGGATGAGGAGGAGGAGGAAGATTTTGAGCACGAGGCTAAGAATTTGCAGTGTAGACTATGGGATGAGGAGGAGGAGGAAGATTTTGAGCACGAGGCTAAGAATTTGCAGTGTAGACTATGGGATGAGGAGGAGGAGGAAGATTTTGAGCACGAGGCTAAGAATTTGCAGTGTAGACTATGGGATGAGGAGGAGGAGGAAGATTTTGAGCACGAGGCTAAGAATTTGCAGTGTAGACTATGGGATGAGGAGGAGGAGGAAGATTTTGAGCACGAGGCTAAGAATTTGCAGTGTAGACTATGGGATGAGGAGGAGGAGGAAGATTTTGAGCACGAGGCTAAGAATTTGCAGTGTAGACTATGGGATGAGGAGGAGGAGGAAGATTTTGAGCACGAGGCTAAGAATTTGCAGTGTAGACTATGGGAGGAGGAGGAGGAGGAGGAGGAGGAAGATTTTGAGCATGAGGCTAAGAATTTGCAATGTAGACTATGGGAGGAGGAAGATTTTGAGCATGAGGCTAAGAATTTGCAGTGCAGACTATGGGATGAGGAGGAGGAAGATTTTGAGCATGAGGCTAAGAATTTGCAGTGCAGACTATGGGATGAGGAGGAGGAAGATTTTGAGCATGATGTTAAGAATTTGCAGTGTAGACTATGGGAGGAGGAGGAAGATTTTGAGCATGAGGCTAAGAATTTGCAGTGTAGACTATGGGAGGAGGAACATTTTGAGCATGAGGTTAAGAATTTGCAGTGTAGACTATGAGAGGAGGAGGAAGATTTTGAGCATGAGGCTGAAATTTGCAGTGTGGACCATGGGAGGAGGAGGAGGAGGAGGAGGATTTTGAGCATGAGGCTAGGAATTTGCAGTGTAGACTATGGGATGAGGAGGAGGGAGATTTTGAGCACGAGGCAAAAAATGTGCAGGGTAGACTATGGGAGGAGGAGGAGGAGGAAGATTTTGAGCATGACACGAAGAATTATGCAGTGTAGACTATGGGATGAGGAGGAAGATTTGGAGCATGAGGCTAAAATTTGCAGTGTAGACTATGGGATGAGGAGGAGGAGGGAGATTTTGAGCATGAGGCAAAGAATTATGCAGTGTAGACTATGGGAGGAGGAGGAAGATTTTGAGCATGATGCTAAGAATTTGCAGTGTAGACTATGGGAGGAGGAGGAGGAAGATTTTGAGCATGAGGTTAAGAATTTGCAGTGTAGACTATGAGAGGAGGAGGAAGATTTTGAGCATGAGGCTGAAATTTGCAGTGTGGACCATGGGAGGAGGAGGAGGAGGAGGAAGATTTTGAGCATGGGGCTAAGAATTTGCAGTGTAGACTATGGGATGAGGAAGATTTTGAACATGAGGCTAGGAATTTGCAGTGTAGACTATGGGAGGAGGAGGAGGAAGAAGATTTTGAGCATGGGGCTAAGAATTTGCAGTGTAGACTATGGGAAGAGGAAGATTTTGAGCATGATGCTAAGAATTTGCAGTGCAGACTATGGGAGGAGGAGGAGGAAGAAGATTTTGAGCATGGGGCTAAGAATTTGCAGTGTAGACTATGGGAGGAGGAAGATTTTGAGCATGATGCTAAGAATTTGCAGTGTAGACTATGGGAGGAGGAGGAGGAAGATTTTGAGCATGAGGTTAAGAATTTGCAGTGTAGACGATAAGAGGAGGAAGATTTTGAGCATGGGGCTAAGAATTCGCAGTGCAGACTATGGGAGAAGGAGGGAGATTTTGAGCATGAGGCTAAGAATTTGTACTTATACATTTTTCTAGGTCCAGCGCAGAATCACTTATAGCTATAAGAATTTGCAGTGTAGACTATGGGAGGAGGAGGAAGATTGTGAGCATGAGGCTAAGAATTTGCAGGGTAGACTATGGGAGGAGGAGGAAGATTTTGAGCATGAGGTTAAGAATTTGCAGTGTTGACCATGGGAGGAGGAGGAGGAAGATTTTGAGCATGAGGCTAGGAATTTGCAGTGTAGACTATGGGAGGAGGAGGAGGATTTTGAGCATGATGCTAAGAATTTGCAGTGCAGACTATGGGATGAGGAGGAGGAAGATTTTGAGCATGAGGCTAAGAATGTGCACTGTAGATTACAGGAGGAGGAAGATTTTGAGCATGAGGCTAAGAATATGCAGTGTAGACTATGGGAGGAGGAGGAAGGTTTTGAGCACGAGGCTGAAATTTGCAGTGTGGACCATGGGAGGAGGAGGAGGAAGATTTTAAACATGATGCTAAGAATTTGCAGTGTAGACTATGGGAGGAGGAGGAAGGTTTTGAGCACGAGGCTGAAATTTGCAGTGTGGACCATGGGAGGAGGAGGAGGAAGATTTTAAACATGATGCTAAGAATTTGCAGTGTAGACTATGGGAGGAGGAGGAGGTAGATTTTGAGCATGAGGTTGAGCATGAAGAATTTGCACTGTAGTGAGGAGGAGGAGGAGGAGGAGGAGGAGGAGGAGGAGGAGGGAGATTTTGAGCATGAGGCAAAAAAATTTGCAGGGTAGACTATGGGAGGAGGAGGGAGATTTTGAGCATGAGGTTAAGAATTTGCAGTGTAGACTATGGGAGGAGGAGGAAGATTTTGAGCACAAGGCTGAAATTTGCAGTGTGGACCATGGGAGGAGGAGGGAGATTTTGAGCATGAGGCAAAAAATTTGCAGGGTAGACTATGGGGGGAGGAAGATTTTGAGCATGATGCTAAGAATTTGCAGTGTAGACTATGGGAGGAGGAGGAGGAGGAAGATTTTGAGCATGAGGCAAAGAATTTGCAGGGTAGACTATGGGAGGAGGAAGATTTTGAGCATGAGGTTAAGATTTTGCAGTGTAGACTATTGGAGAAGGAGGAGGGAGATTATGTGCATGAGGTTACCAATTTGCAGTGTAGACTATGGGAGGAGGAGGGAGGTTTTGAGCATGAGGTTAAGAATTTGCAGTGTTGACTATGGGAGGAGGAAGATTTTGAGCATGAGGTGAAGAAATATGCAGTGTAGACTATGGGAGGAGGAGGAAGATTTTGAGCATGAGGCTAGGAATTTGCAGTGTAGACTATGGGAGGAGGAGGAGGGAGATTTTGAGCATGAGGCTAAAGAATTTGCAGTGTAGACTATGGGGAGAAGGAAGCAGAAAAAAAGGAAGGAAGGAAGGAAGGAAGGAAGGAAGGAAGGAGGAGAAAAATGCACAAACAAGAATTATTACCAGGTTTTCACGGTATCACCAAAGTATCAGACATCATTGGGATGCATTGGTATCTGCTGACATGGGAAGCTTCCATTAAAAATTGTCAAGGAACAACCCCCGTTGGTTTTTAAAAGGCCATGTTCCATGCATGACCGGGTCACACAACCAGGGGGCTAAAGGAACAGTATGCTGTGAGGACCCTGGGGTTAAACAGTGTGGCTCATGTAACCAATGCACTTGGATGATGGAGTGGAGTGGAAATCTATTCCATTACCAAATGGCAGTGAATGGAATGTAAAACAAAGTGGACTATAGGACGAGAAACATTATATACCTGATGTATTGCATCTGTGGAGCCATTTACATCGGAAAAAAGATCAGGCCTGCATGTAGACGCATGCATGGACCATATCTACCCGATAGAGAATGGAAAAATGTCAACGCCAGTTAGTAGACATGTTGGTTTATAGCATGGGTTTGACTCCAACTGCATTAGATTTTACAACTACTTAATATTTTATGTTACATTTCATAAGTTACAAAATTTGAGAGATTTTAAGTGCTTTTAACTTGCTTTAAAAATCCTACCTAGCTCAAATGGGCCATCTAATGAGACTGGTGGATTGGAATGTCCATACACACTAAAAGGTGTGGGTTCCAATGGAGCAGGGTTGCCTATGACATACAGGGCTATCCCTAAGGTATTCGTGTTTGAGGCGATGTGCTGTTGGGGCAGGGCTAGGAAGTGCTCGGTAGATATAGAGTTGTCTATCGGGGTTGGGGGGCCAGACAACTGACCCACTGTCAGCGGCTCTGTCAGACATCCCACCGAGCTTGCTGATGTCACTGGTTGCCAGGAGCTTGGCTGGACACAAGCCAGAGTGTCTCTCAGCTCCTGGCAACCAGTGACATCAATGAGCTGGCAAAGGATGCCAGACAGAGAGTCACAGGTTCCGAAAATCTTTTGGCAACCTGGGATGCTGTGGCCGCCCCCCCAATAAGATCCCATAATGAGGCAGCCTGATGACACAAGGTGGCGCTCCTCCCTTGAATCTTCAAGCCAAAGACTGTCAAAAATCACCATTTAACAGGGGCTTCTTAGAAAGTTTCTATAGGGTGTGTATTATTCACAAATTATCCATGTCCCAGGGTCCTCTTAACCCCTGACAATTATTATTATACAGGATTTATATAGCGCCAACGGTTTGTGCAGCACTTTACAATATAAGGAAGACATTACAGTCGCAATACAATTCAAGACAAGACGGTAAGAAGGGCACTGCCCCTGAGGGCTTACAATCTAAAAGGGAGGGACAAGTGATACATGAGGAAATAGGTTGGGGTAAAGAGCTCCATAGGATGGGAGAGACTCTAGTGAAGTCCTGGAGGCGAGCATGGGAGGAGTTGACGAGGGAGCTAGAAAGCAGGAGGTCTTGGGAGGAGCAGAGGGGACGTTTAGGGTGATACTTTGAGACAAGGTTGGAGATATAGCCGGGGGCAGAGTTGTGGAAGGCTTTGTAAGTGGTTAATATTTAGAATTTTATCCTTTGGGCTATTGGAAGCCAGTGCAGGGATTGGCAGAGGGGTGTGGGGGATGGAAGCCAGTGCAGGGATTGGCAGAGGGGGGGTTGCAGACACTGAGCAGTTGGTTAGGTGAATAAGTCTAGCAGCAATCTTAACTTTCCCCTGGGGAACACTGTTGCATGCCTTCAACACTGGAAACCCTCTGCTTCTCTGAGGGTGGGAATGTTCTTTAAACAAGTTCATATTCCCAGATGCCTGGGCAGTTAAGGGCCGATACCTTCATAGACCTATTTACAACTGAAACATTTCTTACCGGCTCCCAGACAACCCCAACCTTTCAAAGAGTCTTGACAAAATGTGCATCAATAATTCTTGGCAAGAGAACTAGACATCTGATTCTGGTGTGTATGCTCTGCTCAGTCAACCCGGAGTGTTGATGAGCCTCATTTTAAGGAGAAATGGGGAGAAAGAGATTGGAGTATAATCTTCTGAGGAGCAACGGCAAAACATTAGCATGCTGACCTTCAAAAGCTCTGTATGCATCCGTGTACAAAAGACCAATAACAAAATCTTCTCATTGCTATACGATTCCCATTCTATTGCATGAATTCAAGAAATAAATGCCACAAATGTGCTTGCGCTGTGCAGAGGTGAATGGATCTCGCCTACATATTTTTGGGGCTTGTTCCAGGCTACAACAATTTTGCAGGGCAATACACTTAATAATGACATGTGTCATAGGTGACAAGTGTCATAGGTGAAACTGGAATTTAAACCAGAAATCTTTCTTCATGCTTATGCAGGGCCAGGTCTACTTTCTTTATATTCTGAAGAGGGCTGTGTTTGAAGTAGCTTGTTCTAATTAACCCAGTCTGTATTCGTTATCAGTTGTAACTAGATTTGAACACAGTCAACACAGGGTCAAAGACTGAGAAGCATGGTTTGTAAATGAAAGGCAGCTCAGTCTGTCCCTCTACTTTCACTTTTAAACTGCTTAGAATAGCCAAAAGGCCGTCACCAAAGAAACATAAGAAATACATTTTTTTATGCATTCCGCGATAGTAATTTTGATAGTTATTCTTACACAGGTATCCTTTTGGGATACTATGATATCAGATCACAAAAAAACATAAAAACCAAAAACAAGGATAAACCTTAGACAATATAAAATCATGTGTTTTTTTAAACAAATTGTGAACATGTTATGTCATTAAGGACTGTGCTATAATCTATTTTATGGAACAATGCTGTTTACTAATGTACTCTTCAATTGGGGGTATAAACGCTAATGGTGCAAGACTTTGTGCTTTCGGATTACAAAAATGTTGCTATGAAATGTAAACATTTTGTGGCAATCACTATGTAGCAACATGTTTGCTAAATAGCCAAGTGTAAAATGTGCATGAAGCCAAACCCCAGCCAAAAGGATTAGTATTGGATAAAATTGCAAAAAAATACATACACTTCTAGGAAGGTTTTACCTAACTTCCTGTCCCTTCGACAACAGGACATAAAATAAAAGGAACAAAATGTCACTGGGTCAAAACTCAGACTGAACCTCTGTCAGGTTATTACACGCCCTTCCCCATTTTACAAGAAAAGAAAAAAATAACAAAGTGCTTTTTGTTGCAGTCTACCATCCCAACAGAAGTGAAATCTTCCTGACGGGTTTATTATGAGGGGGAAGAAAGGGAAGAAGGGAAGGAAGGAGTTCCCCTTTACAAGTAGGATTCCTCTAATATACTTTGTGCCCAACATTCATAAAAATTATAAGAGACCGTCTAGGAGCCCGATAATTATCAGAATAGATTCCCTACTATTCCCTACAGGGGAATATATATATTTTCTACAGCCCTTGTGAACGGAACTAAGGCATATTTAAAAACACAGCATAAATTACTATCAGAAAAAACATTTATAGAAATTACATGATATTTGCGATGATGGATGTAGAGTCACTATACACCAATATAGACCAAGATAAGGGATTGGAGGCTGCAGAATGGACACAAAATATGGTAAGTTGGAACAAGAACAAATTAAAATTCATCGCCTAATGCGTGAAATATGCAATGAGCAAAAATATTTTTTGTATAGAGGGGAATACTATCGCCAACAGAAGGGTGTGGCCATGGGGGCAACATTTGCCCCCAGTATAGAGAAACTATTAATAGCCAAATGGCAACAGGAATCAATTTTTGGAAAGTAATGGAAGGGACTGTCCCTATGGCACAGATTCATAGATGACATTTTGCAAATCTGGCAAGGGGACTTAGAATCCCTTACAGCCTTTTGGGCGATCACAGACAATAGATATGTCATAAGATTCACAAAAAATCATAGTGAATGAGAAATTTACAGACCTGTCTAATTTTGTAAACAAGGGAGATAAGCACTAAGCCTTTCTTAAAAAAAAAAAAAAAAAAAAAACTGACCAAAATAGCTGCCACCACCCAAACTGGATCACAGGTATCCCAAAAGGGATAGATCACGAGAATTAGGGGGAATTGCACATTGAAAAGTGATTATGAAGAACAGTCATCACAAATGGAAAATAAAAATAAAAAAATTACTGGGAGAAAGGATATAACCAAAAGGATGTAGAATTTTTTTATAGAAAAATAGGGAAAGATTTGCTGGGGACACTGGACTGTAGTATACTACCAGGAACATTGTGAACAGTGTTTAGCTGTTGCTAGGGATCCTGTGAACTGTATCATCATTAATCTGCCGAGAACTGTGGTAGTAGTATTCTGCCTAGAACTGTGGTAGTATTAGCCAGCTGGGAACTGTAGTAATATTGATCTGCTGGGAACTATGTTAGTACTAATCTGCCAGGTACGTCTACAGAGAACTGTGGTATTAGCTGCTCGGCACAGGTAGAATTAATCTGTTGAGAAGTGTGGCAATATTAGCTGCTGGGCACTGGTAGTATTCATTTGCTGGGAACCTTTGTGGTAGTATTAATCTACTGGGAATCTTTATAGTATCAGCTTCTGGGCGCTGGTAGTACTCATTTGCTGGGAACCTTTGTGGTAATATTAATCTGCCGAGAACTGTGGTAGTATTAGCTGCTGGGCACTGGTAGTATTATTCTGCTGAGAACTGCGGCAGTATTCGTTTTTGGGCACTGGTAGTATTAATCTGCTGGGCACTGTGGTATTATTAGCTGCTGGGCATGTTTGTACTATTGATCAGCTGGGAACTGTGGTAGTATTATTCTGAGAACTATGGTAGTACTGATCTGCCAGGCACGTCTACAGAGAACTGTGGTATTAGCTGCTGGGCACTGGTAGTATTCATTTGCTGGGAACCTTTGAGGTAGTATTAATCTACTGGGAATGGTTATAGTATCAGCTTCTGGGCACTGGTAGTATTAATGTGTGGAAAGCTGTGGTATTATTAATCTGCCGAGAACTGTGGTAGTATTAGCTGCTGGGCACTGATATTATTGTGCTGTGAACTGTGGTAGTATTAGTTTCTGGGCACTGGTAGTATTAATATGCTAGGCACTGTGGAATTATAAGCTGCTGGGCATGTTTGTACTATTGATCAGCTGGGAACTGTGGTAATATTGATCAGCTGAGAACTGTGGTAGTATTATTCTGAGAACTATGGTAGTACTAATCTGCCAGGCATGTCTACAGAGAACTGTGGTATTAGCTGCTGGGCACTGGTAGTATTAATCTATTTAGAAGTGTGGCAATATTAGCTGCTGGGCACTGGTAGAATTAATCTGCTAAGTGTGGCAATATTAGCTGCTGGGCACTGGTAGTATTCATTTGCTGGTAACTTTTGTGGTAGTATTAATCTACTGGGAATGTATATAGTATCAGCTTCTGGGCACTGGTAGTATTGATCAGCTGGGAACTGTGGTAATATTGATCTGTTGAGAACGGTGGTGGTATTAGTTGCTGGTCACTGGTAGTATTAGCTGCTAGGCATGTTTGTACTATTTATCAGCTGGGAACTGTGGTAATATTATTCTACCGAGAGCTATGATAGAACTAATCTGCCAGGCACATCTACAGAGAACTGTGGTATTAGCTGCTGGGCACTGGTAGAACTAGTCTGCTAAGAAGTGTGGCAATATTAGCTACTGGGCACTGGTAGTATTAATCTGCTGGGAACTGGTAGTATTAATCTGTTGAGAAGTGTGGCAATATTAGCTGCTGGGCACTGGTAGTATTCATTTGCTGGGAACCTTTGTGGAAGTATTAATCTACTGGGAATGTTTATAGTATCAGCTTCTGGGCACTGGTAGTATTAATCTGCCGAGAACTTTGGTAGTATTAGCTGCTGGGCACTGGCAGTATTATTCTGCTGAGAACTGTGGTAGTATTCGTTTCTGGGCACTAGTGGTATTAATCTGCTGGGCACTGTGTTATTATTAGCTGCCGAGCATGTTTGTACGATTGATCAGCTGGGAACTGTGGTAGTATTATTCTGAGAATTATGGTAGCACTAATCTGCCAGGCACGTCTAAAGAGAACGGTGTGGCAATATTAGCTGCTGGGCACTGGTAGAATGAATCTACTAAGAAGAAGTGTGGCAATATTAGCTGCTGGGCACTGGTAGTATTCATTTGCTGGGAACGTTTGTGGTAGTATTAATCAACTGGGAATGTATATAGTATCAGCTTCTGGGCACCGGTAGTATTAATCTGCAGAGGACTGTGGTAGTTTTAGCTGCTGGGCACTGGTAGTATTAATCTGCCGGGCACTGTGGTATTAGCTGCTGGGCATGTTTGTACTATTGATCAGCTGAGAACTGTGGTAGTACTAATCTGCCAGGCACATCTACAGAGAACTGTGGTATTAGCTGCTGAGCATTGGTAGTATTAATCCGCTGGGAACTGTGGCATTATTAGCTGCTGGGCACTGGTAGTATTCATTTGCTGGGAACGTTTGTGGTAGTATTAATCTGCTGAGAATGAGAGGAAGCTTGCATTTACAAATATAAGATGGAGGGGACTGCATTGGCATTTCAGAACTACAAGGAATGCAATAGGAGATTTAAAAGTGTAATCCAGACAGTTAAAATAGGTTAAGAAAAAAAAACATTGCCACAGTCAGTAGGACCCAACATACTTCTAATATATAAACAGTAAAAAGGTAACAAAGGAGCAGTAAAGGCCCAATAAAAGATGAGAACATGAGATCATATCACAAAGGACAGGGAGAAGGTTGAAGTATTACATGTTTTTCCCCTTAGTATACACTCAAAAAAAAATACGGGTTTAATGGAGATAACAATGAGTAATTTAGTGCATAAAATACCACAGTGGTTGATGGTAGCCGGGGTACAACAAAGACTAGAGAAGCTTAAATGTGAGTAAAGCAATAGGACCAGATAATCTACACCCAAGGGTACTTAAAGAGCTCAGCCAGGTTATAGCAAGATCATTATTCCTCATTTTCAAGGACTCCATAATGACTGGAAGGTTACCAAGTGATTGATTTAAGGCAACACTAGTACCAAATATTCCAAAAAAGGTTTAAGATGCCAACCAGGGAACCACAGACCAGTCAGTTTAACATCAATGGCATGCAAGTTGTTTGTGTGAATGAGTTAATGCATTTTGGGGTTAAAAATAGGCATGCAGAATACACACCAATAGGAATTCTACTAGAGAAGTCAGAAGTGGTAAAAGATTTAGGTGTCATAGTTGACTGCAGATTAAACAATAGCATGCAAAGCCAGGCTGCACACCAAGCTAGCAGAGTACTGTCATGCATTAAAAAGGGAATGTACTCTAGAGACAAAGCAATCATTTTGCCACTTTATAGATCACTGGTTCAGCCACATCGAAAGTATGCAGTTCAGTTTTGGTCACCAATCCCCAGAAAGGATGTCCTTGAGCTGGAGAGGGTCCAGAGAAGGGCAAAAAAACTAATGAAGGGGCTGGAGGACCAAAGCTATGAGACATGGTTGTTAAATGTAACATGTGTACACTCTAGAAGTGAGGCGATTAGGGGGGCACATGATTTGGATGTACAAAATGATTAATGGTGATAGTAATATCAGTAATGAACACTTTACTGTAAACTTCCTGTAAACTTCCTAGAGATTAGAGGCCACCACCTAAAATTGGAGGAAAAAAGATTTACCCACAAGGGGCGTAGGTGCTACTTTTCTGTTACAGCGGTAAAAAATTGTGGAAATCTCTTCCACCAGCAGTGGTATCAGCAGAGAGCATTGAACCATTACAATCTTGTCTTGAATTGTATTGTAATGCCTTCCTTATATTGTAAAGCGCTGCACAAACTGTTGGCGCTATATAAATCCTGTATAATAATATAATAGTAATTCAAAAATAATTTAGGTACCTTCCTCAGAGACTAAAACATACGGGGTACAGGTACACTCAATAACTGGAACACACACAGACTCATACAAACACGTTCACAAAAGGATGAACTCTATGTACCTCTGTCTTTATTTAAACTTGAAATACGGCACTGTAACTCAACATCTGAGCAATGTAACCTCATTGCTTGCTAGAAGCAATACATTATGGGCTATGAAGTTTTGAGAGAGATTGCATCACAACAAGCAACAGGGACAGAAATGCAAGATACAATGCGAATCAAGAAAGTTGATGAAAATGATGGGCAGGAAAAAAAAAAAAAAGGCAGCACTCCATAAAACTGATTTTTCTCATGTAGGGTCTGATTGCATTATTAAAAACAAGTCTAGTATGTATTCCTATTACAATGCTGAGGTCATAACAGGATAGTATATGCAATGACTTTAGAACCCCTTTAAAGTAAATCTTTCCCTAACAGATTATCTGGGCAGAATCTATTCTACAATGCCATAGAAGTATTACCATCACGTTTTGTCCTCAAAAATGTGTTTGTGTGGAATTGCCCAGTGGTGAACTGGGAGATCATCACTAACCAGTTGCAAAACGTCATACACAGAAAAATATCCAAGACCTCTTAGTGGAACTTGTATGACTGTTTCTACATAAAATATCATTCTTGGTTCCTCTTAATGAAAATGTATACTAATGAGACGAGATACTATATATGTAGACCATAATCTGTTACAGGTTTTAAGCGTATGACCCAACTTCTAAGAACAGTTGCAGCGTTGAATCCTAAGGCTTATTCTGCTGGGCACTGGTAGAATTAATCTGGTAAATAGTGTGGCAATATTAGCTGATGGGCACTGGTAGTATGAATCTGCTGGGAACTGTGGTAGTATTAGCTGCTGTGCACTGGTAGTATGAATCTGCTGAGAAGTGTAGCAATATTAGTTGCTGGGCACTGATAGTATTAATCTGCTAAGAAGTGTGGCAATATTAGTTGCTGGGCACTGATAGTATTAATCTGCTAAGAAGTGTGGCAATATTAGTTGCTGGGCACTGATAGTATTAATCTGCTAAGAAGTGTGGCAATATTAGTTGCTGGGCACTGGTAGTATTCATTTGCTGGGAACTTTTGTGGTAGTATTCATCTACTGGGAATGTTTATAGTATCGGCTTCCGGGTACTGGTAGTATTAATCTGCGGAAAGCGGTGGTAGTATTAATATGTTGAGAACTGTGGTAGTATTAGCTGTTGGGCACTGGTAGTATTAATCCGTGGAAAGCTGTGGTAGTATTAATCTGCAGAGAACTGTGGTAGTATTAGCTACAGGGCACTGGTAGTATAATTCTGCTGGGCACTGTGGTATTATTAGATGCTGGGCATGCCGGTACTATTGATCAGCTGGGAACTGTGGTAATATTATTACCTGCTGGGCACTGGTAGAATTAATCTGTGGAGAACGGTGGTAGTGTTAGCTGCTAGGCAATGGTAAAATTATTTGTTGGGAACATTTGTAGTATCAGCTGCTGGGCACCGGTAGTATTAATAAGCTGGGAACTGTGGCAATATTGATCTGCTGAGAACTATGGTAGTACTAATCTGCCGGGCACGTCTATAGAGAATTGTGGTATTCGCTGCTGGGCATTGGTAATATAAAATCTGCTGGGAACTGTGGCAATATTAGCTGCTGGGCACTAGTAGAATGAATCTGCAGAGAAGTGTAGCAATATTAGCTGCTGGGCACTGGTAGAATTAATCTGCTGAGAAGTGTGGCAATATTAGCTGCTGGGCACCGGTAGTATTTATCTGCTGAGAAGTGTGGCAATATTAGCTGCTGGGCACTGGTAGAATCGTCTAAGAAGTGTGGCAATATTAGCTTCTGGGCACTGGTAGTATTAAACTGCCGAGAACGGTGGTAGCATTAGCTGCTGGGCACTGGTAGTATTATTCTGCTGGGCACTGTTGTAGCATTAATCTGCTGGGCACTGTGGTATTTTTAGATGCTGGGCATGTTTGTACTATTGATCAGCTGGGAACTGTGGTATTATTGATCTGCTGAGAACGGTGGTATTATTCTACTGAGAACTATGGTAGTACTAATCTGCAGGGCACATCTACAGGGAACTGTGGTATTAGCTGCTGGGCACTGGTAGAATTAATCTGCTGAGAAGTGTGGTAATATTTAGTTGCTGGGCACTGGTAGTATTTATTTGCTGGGAACTTTTGTGGTAGTACTAATCTACTGGGAATGTTTATAGTATCAGCTTCTGGGCACTGGTAGTATTAATCGGCGGAAAGCTGTGGTAGTATTAATCCGCTGGGAACTGTGGTATTATTAGATGCTGGGCATGTTTGTACTATTGATCAGCAGGGAACTGTGGTAATATTAGCTGTTTGGCAGTAGTAGTATGAATCTCCTGGGAATGTTTGTAGTATCAGCTGCTGGGCACTGGTAGTATTAAATCAGCTGGGAATGGTGGCAATATTGATCTGCAGAGAACTATGGTAGTACTAATCTGCCGGGTAAGTCTACAGAGAACTGTGGTATTAGCTGTTGGGCACTGGTAGAATTAATCTGCTGAGAAGTGTGGCAACATTAGCTGCTGGGCACTGGTAGCATTCTTTTTCTGAGAACTGTTGTGGTAGTATTCATCTCCTGGGAATGTTTATAGTATCAGCTTCTGGGCACTGGTAGTATTAACCTATGGAAAGTGGTGGTAGTATTAATATGCAGATGACTAGTATTAGCTATTGGACACTGGTAGTATTATTCTGCGGAGAACTGTGGTAGTATTAGCTTCTGGCCACTGGTAGTATTATTCTGCTGGGAACTGTGGTAATATTTGCTGCTGGGCACTGGTAGTATTAATCTGTTGAGAACTGTGGTAGTTTTAGGTGCTAGCCAATAGTACAAGTAATCAGCTGGGAACTGTTGTAATAGTGGTCTGCTGAGAACTGGGGTAGTAATAATCTGCCGCGCACGTCTACAGAGAACTGTGGTATTAGCTGCTGGGTACTGGCAGTATTAATCTGCTGAGAAGTGCGGCAATATTAGCTGCTGGGCAATGGTAATATTAATTTGCGGGGAACTTTTCTGGTAGTATTAATCTACTAGGAATGTTTATAGTTTTAGCTTCTGGGCACTGGTAGTATTAATCTCCAGAAAGCTGTGGTAGTATTAGCTGCTGGGCACTGGTAGTATTATTCTGCTGGGCACTGGTAGTATTATTAGCTGCTGGGCATGTCTGTACTATTCATCTGTGGTAATATTAATCTGTGGGAACTGTGGTAATATTGATCTGCGGAGAACTATGGTAGTACTAATCTGCCGGGCACGTCTAGAGAGAACTGTGGTATTAGCTGCTGGGCACTGGTAGAATTAATCTGCTAAGAAGTGTGGTAATAATACCACACTAGCTGCTGGGCACTGGTAGAATTAGTCTGCTGAGAAGTGTGGCAATATTAGCTGCTGGGCATTGGTAGTATTAATCTGCTGAGAAGTGTGGCAATATTAGCTGCTGGGCACTGGTAGTATTAATCTGCTATACTGGTAGTATTTATTTGCTGGGAACTTTTGTGGTAGTACTAATCTACTGGGAATGTTTATAGTATCAGCTTCTGGGCACTGGTAGTATTAATCGGCGGAAAGCTGTGGTAGTATTAATCCGCTGGGAACTGTGGTATTATTAGATGCTGGGCATGTTTGTACTATTGATCAGCAGGGAACTGTGGTAATATTAGCTGTTTGGCACTAGTAGTATGAATCTCCTGGGAATGTTTGTAGTATCAGCTGCTGGGCACTGGTAGTATTAAATCAGCTGGGAATGGTGGCAATATTGATCTGCAGAGAACTATGGTAGTACTAATCTGCCGGGTAAGTCTACAGAGAACTGTGGTATTAGCTGTTGGGCACTGGTAGAATTAATCTGCTGAGAAGTGTGGCAACATTAGCTGCTGGGCACTGGTAGCATTCTTTTTCTGAGAACTGTTGTGGTAGTATTCATCTCCTGGGAATGTTTATAGTATCAGCTTCTGGGCACTGGTAGTATTAACCTATGGAAAGTGGTGGTAGTATTAATATGCAGATGACTAGTATTAGCTATTGGACACTGGTAGTATTATTCTGCGGAGAACTGTGGTAGTATTAGCTTCTGGCCACTGGTAGTATTATTCTGCTGGGAACTGTGGTAATATTTGCTGCTGGGCACTGGTAGTATTAATCTGTTGAGAACTGTGGTAGTTTTAGGTGCTAGCCAATAGTACAAGTAATCAGCTGGGAACTGTTGTAATAGTGGTCTGCTGAGAACTGGGGTAGTAATAATCTGCCGCGCACGTCTACAGAGAACTGTGGTATTAGCTGCTGGGTACTGGCAGTATTAATCTGCTGAGAAGTGCGGCAATATTAGCTGCTGGGCAATGGTAATATTAATTTGCGGGGAACTTTTCTGGTAGTATTAATCTACTAGGAATGTTTATAGTTTTAGCTTCTGGGCACTGGTAGTATTAATCTCCAGAAAGCTGTGGTAGTATTAGCTGCTGGGCACTGGTAGTATTATTCTGCTGGGCACTGGTAGTATTATTAGCTGCTGGGCATGTCTGTACTATTCATCTGTGGTAATATTAATCTGTGGGAACTGTGGTAATATTGATCTGCGGAGAACTATGGTAGTACTAATCTGCCGGGCACGTCTAGAGAGAACTGTGGTATTAGCTGCTGGGCACTGGTAGAATTAATCTGCTAAGAAGTGTGGTAATAATACCACACTAGCTGCTGGGCACTGGTAGAATTAGTCTGCTGAGAAGTGTGGCAATATTAGCTGCTGGGCATTGGTAGTATTAATCTGCTGAGAAGTGTGGCAATATTAGCTGCTGGGCACTGGTAGTATTAATCTGCTAAGAAGTGTGGCAATATTAGCTGCTGGGCACTGGTAGAATGAATCTGCTGGAAACTGTGGTATTACCTGTTGCGCACTGGTAGTATTCCTTTCCTGGAAACTTTTGTGGTAGTATTAATCTACTGGGAATGTTTATAGTATCACCTTCTGTGCACTGGTAGTATTAATCTGCGGAAAGCGGTGGTAGTATTAATATGTCGAGAACTGTGGTAGTATTAGCTGTTGGGCACTGATAGTATTATTCTGCTGAGAACTGTTGTACTATTAGCTACTGGCCACTGGTAGTATTATTCTGCTGGGCACTGTGGTATTATTAGCTGCTGGGTATGTTTGTACTATTGATCTGCTGAGAACTGTGGTAATATTAGCTGCTGGGCACTGGTAGTATTATTCTTCT
The DNA here is from genome assembly GCF_000935625.1 of Nanorana parkeri. Lineage (NCBI taxonomy): Eukaryota > Metazoa > Chordata > Amphibia > Anura > Dicroglossidae > Nanorana > Nanorana parkeri. Next base: position 234,036 of record NW_017306421.1, on the reverse strand, counting down.
GAGAACGGTGGTAGTGTTAGCTGCTAGGCAATGGTAAAATTAATCAGCTGGGAACTGTGGTAATATTGATCTGCTGAGAACTGATGTAGTATTATTCTACGGAGAACTATGGTAGTAATAATCTGCCGGGCAGGTCTACAGAGAACTGTGGTATTAGCTGCTGGGCACTGGTAGAATTAATCTGCTGAGAACTATCGTAGTATTAGCTGCTGGGCATTAGTCTGCTAAGAAGTGTGGCAATAATACCACCTAGCTGCTGGTCACTGGTAGAATGAATCTGCTGATAAGTATTAATCAGCGGAGAATGTTTGTAGTAATCAGCGGAGAATGTTTGTAGTATCAGCTGCTGGGCACCAGTAGCATTAATCAGCTGGGAACTGTGGCAATATTGATCTGAGGAGAACTGTGGTAGTATTCTTAAACTAGGAACTATGGTAGTACTAATCTGCCGGGCACGTCTACAGAGAACTGTGGTATTAGGTGCTGGGCACTGGTAGAATGAATCTGATGAGAAGTGTGGCAATATTAGCTGATGGGCACTGGTAGTATTAATTTGCGGGAAACTTTTCTGGTAGTATTAATCTACTAGGAATGTTTATAGTATCAGCTTCTGGGCACTGGTAGTATTTATATGCGGAAAGCGGTGGTAGTATTAGTCTGCGGAAAGCTGTGGTAGTATTAGTCTGCAGAGAACTGTGGTAGTATTAGCTGCTCTGCACTGGTAGTATTATTCTGCTGGGCACTGTGGTATTATTAGCTGATTGGCATGTTTGTACTATTGATCAGCTGGGAACTGTGGTAATATTAGCTGCTGGGCACTGGTAGTATTAATCTGTTGAGAACTGTGGTAGTGTTAGCTGCTAGGTAATGGTAAAATTATTTGTTGGGAACATTTGTAGTATCAGCTGCTGGGCACTGGTAGTATTAATCAGCGGGGATCTTTGGGAGTATTAATCAGCTGGGAACTGTGGCAATATTGATCTGCTGAGAACTGTGGTAGTATTATTCTACTGACAACTGTGGTAGTACTAATCTGCTGGGCACGCCTACAGAGAACTGTTGGATTAGCTGCAGGGCAGTGGTAGTATTAATCTGCTAGGAACTGTGGTAGTATTACCTGCTGGGCACTGGTAGTATTCATTTCCTGGAAACTTTTGTGGTAGTATTAATCTACTGGGAATGTTTATAGTATCAGCTTCTGGGCACTGGTAGTATTAATCAGCTGGGAACTGTGGTAATATTGATCTGCTGAGATTTGTGGTAATATTAGCTGCTGGGCACTGGTAGTATTGATCTGTTGAGAACTGTGGTAGTGTTAGCTGCTAGGCAATGGTAAAATTATTTGTTGGGAACATTTGTAGTATCAGCTGCTGGGCACTGGTAGTATTAATCAGCTGAGAACTGTGGTAATATTGAGCTGCTGACAACTGTGGTAATATTGAGCTGCTGGGAACTATGGTAGTACTAATCTGCCGGGCATGTCTACAGAGAACTGTGGTATTAGCTGCTGGGCACTGGTAGTATTAATCTGCTGGGAACTGTGGCATTAGCGGCTAGGCACAGGTAGTATTAATTAGCAGGGAACTGGGATAGTATTATTCAGCTGGGATAGTATTTATTTAGCTGGGAACTGGGATTTTATTTTTCATCTGGGAACTGGTATAGTATTATTCATCTGGGAACTAGGATAGTATTATTCAGCTGGGAACTGGGATAGTATTATTCAGCTGGGAACTGGGATAGTATTATTCAGCTGGGAACTGGGATAGTATTATTCAGCTGGGAACTGGGATAGTATTAATCTGCTGGGAACTGCGGTAGTAGCTGCTAGCCAATAAATTGCTGGGTACTGTTAATGTAAAATATCTGTATTGCTAATAACTGCTGGGCATATAATTATCAGGAACTACAGACCTATACTTGGAATATTACTAGAACTGTGATTATTGTTGGGCATTCTATGCGATACTGGGGTCAGTGTGAGTACTTTTTGTATAGAACGAGATTATAGCTGGGCTCAAATTAAATAAAAAAAAAAAAGGAAAAATGTCTTCCATGAGTGGGAATACAACCCGGTGCACAATGTATGTCCTTCTTGAACATGCATTCAAGGTCGAATACTTTTGCACTAGATGTGAGCAAGTTGTTTGGAAACCCAGATTCTGGATCAGAAACTTGGATAGACAGCTCGCATGACTGGGCAACTAATGTACAAGTGCACAACCTGTTTATGAGGACAGGGTCGGTAGGAGGGGGGAGGGGTATGCACATATGTGAAAAGCAATCTAACTGTGCACATACGAGATGACCTCACAACGCAGAGTTGCAAGGACAAGAACGTCAAATTTCAAAAATGGAAAACTTTGAAAAGCTGCGTCAGCTGGTGTAAGCCACTAAAACGGGGCACATTATTTTTAACAATGAACACTGATGAGAAGTGGGATTGTTTAAGGAATACATTGCTCAATGCCTTTAGCAAGTGCATACCATTGGGCAACAAAAATAAAAAACAACAAGAGCTAAACCTCCGTGGCTAAATAAAACAGTAAAAACAGATCAATGAGAGGAAGCGGGCATTTAAAAAATATAAGGAGGGGACTGCTTTGGCATTTTAGAACTACAAGGAATGCAATAGTAGATTTTAAAAAGTGTAATCCAGACAGTTAAAATAGGTTAAGAAAAAAAAACATTGCCACAGTCAGTAGGAAGAACCCAACATACTTCTAATATATAAACAGAAAAAGGTAACAAAAGAGCAGTAAAGGCCCAATAAAAGATGAGAACATGAGATTAAATCACAAACAGGGAGAAGGCTGAAGTATTAAATTTTTTCCCCTTAGTATACACTCGAGAAAAATACGGGTTTAATGGAGATAATAATGAGTAACTTAGTGCATAAAATACCACAGTGGTTGATGGTAGCCGGGGTACAACAAAGACTAGAGAAACTTAAATGTGAGTAAATCATTAGGACCAGATAATCTACACCCAAGGGTACTTAAAGAGCTCAGCCAGGTTATAGCAAGATCATTATTCCTCATTTTCCAAGGACTCCATAATGACTGGAAGGTTACCAAGTGATTGATGTAAGGTAAAAGTAGTACCAAATATTAAAAAAAAAAAAAAA
>NW_017306421.1:142726-230434 GCF_000935625.1 Nanorana parkeri | reverse complement strand
CTGGGAACTAGGATAGTATTATTCAGCTGGGAACTGGGATAGTATTATTCAGCTGGGAACTGGGATAGTATTATTCAGCTGGGAACTGGGATAGTATTATTCAGCTGGGAACTGGGATAGCATTATTCAGCTGGGAACTGGGATAGTATTATTCAGCTGGGAACTGGGATAGTATTAATCTGCTGGGAACTGCGGTAGTAGCTGCTAGCCAATAAATTGCTGGGTACTGTTAATGTAAAATATCTGTATTGCTAATAACTGCTGGGCATATAATTATCAGGAACTACAGACCTATACTTGGAATATTACTAGAACTGTGATTATTGTTGGGCATTCTATGCGATACTGGGGTCAGTGTGAGTACTTTTTGTATAGAACGAGATTATAGCTGGGCTCAAATTAAATAAAAAAAAAAAAGGAAAAATGTCTTCCATGAGTGGGAATACAACCCGGTGCACAATGTATGTCCTTCTTGAACATGCATTCAAGGTCGAATACTTTTGCACTAGATGTGAGCAAGTTGTTTGGAAACCCAGATTCTGGATCAGAAACTTGGATAGACAGCTCGCATGACTGGGCAACTAATGTACAAGTGCACAACCTGTTTATGAGGACAGGGTCGGTAGGAGGGGGGAGGGGTATGCACATATGTGAAAAGCAATCTAACTGTGCACATACGAGATGACCTCACAACGCAGAGTTGCAAGGACAAGAACGTCAAATTTCAAAAATGGAAAACTTTGAAAAGCTGCGTCAGCTGGTGTAAGCCACTAAAACGGGGCACATTATTTTTAACAATGAACACTGATGAGAAGTGGGATTGTTTAAGGAATACATTGCTCAATGCCTTTAGCAAGTGCATACCATTGGGCAACAAAAATAAAAAACAACAAGAGCTAAACCTCCGTGGCTAAATAAAACAGTAAAAACAGATCAATGAGAGGAAGCGGGCATTTAAAAAATATAAGGAGGGGACTGCTTTGGCATTTTAGAACTACAAGGAATGCAATAGTAGATTTTAAAAAGTGTAATCCAGACAGTTAAAATAGGTTAAGAAAAAAAAACATTGCCACAGTCAGTAGGAAGAACCCAACATACTTCTAATATATAAACAGAAAAAGGTAACAAAAGAGCAGTAAAGGCCCAATAAAAGATGAGAACATGAGATTAAATCACAAACAGGGAGAAGGCTGAAGTATTAAATTTTTTCCCCTTAGTATACACTCGAGAAAAATACGGGTTTAATGGAGATAATAATGAGTAACTTAGTGCATAAAATACCACAGTGGTTGATGGTAGCCGGGGTACAACAAAGACTAGAGAAACTTAAATGTGAGTAAATCATTAGGACCAGATAATCTACACCCAAGGGTACTTAAAGAGCTCAGCCAGGTTATAGCAAGATCATTATTCCTCATTTTCCAAGGACTCCATAATGACTGGAAGGTTACCAAGTGATTGATGTAAGGTAAAAGTAGTACCAAATATTAAAAAAAAAAAAAAGGTTCAAGATGCCAAAATCAGGAAACTACAGACCAGTCAGTTTAACATCAATGGCATGAAAGTTGTTTGTGTGAATGAGAAAAGTACTATTCAATGGATTTTGTTCATGGCAATGGTATAATATAAAATGACAATCAGCATGGATTCATGAAGGACCGTTCTTGTCAGAACAACCTACTAACATTCTTTGAGGTCAGTAGAAACCTAGATGGAGGAAAGGCAGTAGACGTAGTGTACCTGCATTTTGCACATGTATTTGATGTGGTACCACAAACGCTTAATACACAAGCTGCAATCTATGAGCGTAGATAAAATGGTGCATACATGGATAGAGTGGTGCATACATGGATAGAGAACTGGCTACAGGACCGTGTCCAGAGAGTATCGGTAAATGGTTCTTTCAAATTGGATCTAAGGTCGAGAGTGGAGTGCCCCAGGGTTCTTGCTAGGCCCAATATTGTTTATTAAGGATATTGGGGAAGATGTTAATAGCCATGTTTCTGTGTTTGCATGCTTAAAAAAAAAAAAAAAGGTTCAAGATGCCAAAATCAGGAAACTACAGACCAGTCAGTTTAACATCAATGGCATGAAAGTTGTTTGTGTGAATGAGAAAAGTACTATTCAATGGATTTTGTTCATGGCAATGGTATAATATAAAATGACAATCAGCATGGATTCATGAAGGACCGTTCTTGTCAGAACAACCTACTAACATTCTTTGAGGTCAGTAGAAACCTAGATGGAGGAAAGGCAGTAGACGTAGTGTACCTGCATTTTGCACATGTATTTGATGTGGTACCACAAACGCTTAATACACAAGCTGCAATCTATGAGCGTAGATAAAATGGTGCATACATGGATAGAGTGGTGCATACATGGATAGAGAACTGGCTACAGGACCGTGTCCAGAGAGTATCGGTAAATGGTTCTTTCAAATTGGATCTAAGGTCGAGAGTGGAGTGCCCCAGGGTTCTTGCTAGGCCCAATATTGTTTATTAAGGATATTGGGGAAGATGTTAATAGCCATGTTTCTGTGTTTGCATGCTTAAATTGGGAGGGTAAATCAACACGAGCTTAGATATTATAACATTACTGGAGGACCTGGATAAAATGGGGTAGTAGGCAGCTATGTGGCAGATGAGGTTTAATGTTGAAAAATGTAAAGTAAAGTAATGCATTTTAGGGTTAAAAATAGGCATGCAGAATACACATCAATGGGAATTCTACTAGGGGAGTCAGAAGTGGTAAAAGATTTGGGTGTCATAGTTGATTGCAGATTAAACAATAGCATGCAATGCCAGGCTGCACACCAAGCTAGCAGAGTACCGTCATGCATTAAAAAGGGAATGTACTCTAGAGACAAAGCAATCATTTTGCCACTTTATAGATCACTGGTTCAGCCACATCTAGAGTATGCAGTTCAATTTTGGTCACCAATCCCCAGAAAGGATGTCCTTGAGCTGGAGAGGGTCCAGGGAAGGGCAACAAAACTAATGAAGGGGCTAGAGGACCAAAGCTATGAGACATGGTTGCTAAATGTAAAATGTGTTCACTCTAGAAGTGAGGCGATTAGGAGGGCACATGATTTGGATGTACAAAATGATTAATGGTGATAGTAATATCAGTAATTAACACTTTACTTTAAACTTCCTAGAGACTAGAGGCCACCACCTAAAATTGGAGGAAAAAAGATTTAACCACAAGGGGCGTAGGTGCTACTTTTCTGTTACAGCGGTAAAAAATTGTGGAAATCTCTTCCACCAGCAGTGGTATCAGCAGAGAGCATTGAAACATTACCATCTTGTCTTGAATTGTATTGTAATGCCTCCCTTATATTGTAAAGCGCTGCACAAACTGTTGGCACTATATAAATCCTGTATAATAATATAATAGTAATTCAAAAATAATTTAGGTACCTTCCTCAGAGACCATAACATACGGGGTACAGGTACACTCAATAACTGGAACACACACACAGACTCATACAAACACGTTCACAAAAAGGATGAACTCTATGTACCTCTGTCTTTATTTAAACTTGAAATACGGCACTATGTAACTCAATATCTGAGCAATGTAACCTCATTGCTTGCTAGAAGCAATGCATTATGGGCTATGAAGTTTTGAGAGAGATTGCGTCACAACAAGCAACATGGAAAGAAATGCAAGATACAATGCAAATCCAGAAAGTTGATGAAAATGATGGGCAGGAAAAAAAAGGCAGCACTCCATAAAACTGATTTTTCTCAAGTAGGGTCTGATTGCTTTATCAAAAACAAGTCTAGTATGTATTCCTATTACAATGCTGAGGTCATAACAGGATAGTATATGCAATGACTTTAGAACCCCTTTAAAGTAAATCTTTCACAGATTATCTGGGCAGAATTAATTAATCTGCTGGGCACTGTGGTATTATTAGATGCTGGGCATGTTTATACTATTGATCAGCTGGTAACTGTGGTAATATTACCTTCTGGGCACTGGTAGTATTAATCTGTTGAGAAGTGTGGCAATATTAGCTGCTGGGCACTGGTATAATTAATCTGCTGGGAACTGTGGTAGTATTACCTGCTGGGCAGTGGTAGTATTCATTTCCTGGAAACTTTTGTGGTAGTATTAATCTACTGGGAATGTTTATAGTATCAGCTTCTGGGCACTGGTAGTATTAATCAGCTGGGAACTGTGGTAATATTGATCTGCTGAGATTTGTGGTAATATTAGCTGCTGGGCACTGGTAGTATATATTGATCTGTTGAGAACTGGGGTAGTGTTGGCTGCTAGGCAATGGTAAAATTATTTGTTGGGAACATTTGTAGTATCAGCTGCTGGGCACTGGTAGTATTAATCAGCTGAAAACTGTGGTAATATTAGCCAGCCGGGAACTGTGGTAATATTACCTGCTGGGCACTGGTAGTATTAATCTGTTGAGAACTGTGGTAGTGTTAGCTGCTAGGCAATGGTAAAATTAGTTGTTGGGAACATTTGTCGTATCAGCTGCTGGGCACTGCTAGTAATCTGCTGGGAATCTTTGTAGTATCAGCTGCTGGGCACCGGTAGTATTAATCAGCTGGGAACTGTGGCAATATTGATCAGCTGAGAACTATGGTAGTAATAATCTGCCGGGCACATCTACAGAGAATTGTGGTATTAGCTGCTGGGCACTGGTAGTATTAATCTGCTGGGAACTGTGGCAATATTAGCTGCTGGGCACTGGTAGTATGAATCTGCTGGGAACTGGTAGAATTAATCTTCTGAGAAGTGTGGCAATATTAGCTTCTGAGCACAGGTAGTATTATTCTGCGGAAAGCAGTGGCAGTATTAATCTGCCGAGAACTGTGGTAGCATTAGCTGCTGGGCACGGGTAGTATTATTCTGCTGGGCACTGTTGTAGTATTAGCTACTGGGCACGGGTAGTATTGTTCTGCTGGGCACTGTTGTAGTATTAGCTACTGGGCACTGTGGTATTATTAGATGCTTGGCATGTTTGTACTATTGATCAGCTGGGAACTGTGGTAATATTGATCTGCTGAGAACTGTGGTAATATTAGCTGCTGGGCACCGGTAGTATTAATCTGTTGAGAACTGTGGTAGTGTTAGCTGCTAGGCAATAGTAACATTATTTGTTGGGAACATTTGTAGTATCACCTGCTGGGCACTGGTAGTATTAATCAGCTGGGAACTGTGGCAATATTGATCTCATGAGAACGGTGGTAGTATTATTCTACCGAGAACTATCGTAGTACTAATCTACTGGGAATGTTTATAGTATCAGCGTCTGGGCACTGGTAGTATTAATCTGCGGAAAGCTGTGGTAGTATTAACCCGCAGAGAACTGTGGCAGTATTAGCTGCTGGGCATTGGTAGTATTAATCTGCTGGGCACTATGGTATTATTAGATGCTGGGCATGTTTGTACTATTGATCAGTTGGGAACTGTGGTAATATTGATCTGCTGAGAACTGAGGTAGTATTATTCTACTGGGAACTATGGTAGTAATAATCTGCTGGGCACGTCTACAGAGAACTGTGGTATTAGCTGCTGGGCACTGGTAGAATGAATCTGCTAAGAAGTGTGGTAGTATTAGCTGCTGGGCACTGGTAGAATTAATCTGCTGAGAAGTGTGGCAATATTAGCTGCTTGGCACTGGTAGAATTAGTCTGCTGAGAAGTGTGGTATTAGCTGCTGGGCACTGGTAGAATTAGTCTGCTGAGAAGTGTGGCAATATTAGCTGCTGGGCGCCGGTAGCATTCATTTTCTGGGAACTTTTGTGGTAGTATTAATCTACTGGGAATGTTCATGGTATCAGCTTCTGGGCACTGGTAGTATTAATCTGCAGAAAGTGGTGGTGGTATTAATATCCCGAGAACTGTGGTAGTATTAGCTACTGGGCACGGGTAGTATTATTAGCTGCTGGGCATGTTTGTACTATTGATAAGCTGGGAACTGTGGTAATATTAGCTGCTGGGCACTAGTAGTATTAATCTGTTGAGAACTGTGGTAGTGTTAGCTGCTAGGCAATGGTAAAATTAATCAGCTGGGAACTGTGGCAATATTGATCTCATGAGAACGGTGGTAGTATTATTCTACCGAGAACTATGGTAGTACTAATCTGCAGGGCACGTCTACAGAGAACTGTGGTATTAGCTGCTGGGCACTGGTAGAATGAATCTGCTAAGAATTGTGGCAATATTAGTTGCTGGGCACTAGTAGTATTCATTTGCTGGGAACTTTTGTGGTAGTACTAATCTACTGGGAATGTTTATAGTATCAGCGTCTGGGCACTGGTAGTATTAATCTGCGGAAAGCTGTGGTAGTATTAACCCGCAGAGAACTGTGGCAGTATTAGCTGCTGGGCATTGGTAGTATTAATCTGCTGGGCACTATGGTATTATTAGATGCTGGGCATGTTTGTACTATTGATCAGTTGGGAACTGTGGTAATATTGATCTGCTGAGAACTGAGGTAGTATTATTCTACTGGGAACTATGGTAGTAATAATCTGCTGGGCACGTCTACAGAGAACTGTGGTATTAGCTGCTGGGCACTGGTAGAATGAATCTGCTAAGAAGTGTGGTAGTATTAGCTGCTGGGCACTGGTAGAATTAATCTGCTGAGAAGTGTGGCAATATTAGCTGCTTGGCACTGGTAGAATTAGTCTGCTGAGAAGTGTGGTATTAGCTGCTGGGCACTGGTAGAATTAGTCTGCTGAGAAGTGTGGCAATATTAGCTGCTGGGCGCCGGTAGCATTCATTTTCTGGGAACTTTTGTGGTAGTATTAATCTACTGGGAATGTTCATGGTATCAGCTTCTGGGCACTGGTAGTATTAATCTGCAGAAAGTGGTGGTGGTATTAATATCCCGAGAACTGTGGTAGTATTAGCTACTGGGCACGGGTAGTATTATTAGCTGCTGGGCATGTTTGTACTATTGATAAGCTGGGAACTGTGGTAATATTAGCTGCTGGGCACTAGTAGTATTAATCTGTTGAGAACTGTGGTAGTGTTAGCTGCTAGGCAATGGTAAAATTAATCAGCTGGGAACTGTGGCAATATTGATCTCATGAGAACGGTGGTAGTATTATTCTACCGAGAACTATGGTAGTACTAATCTGCAGGGCACGTCTACAGAGAACTGTGGTATTAGCTGCTGGGCACTGGTAGAATGAATCTGCTAAGAATTGTGGCAATATTAGTTGCTGGGCACTAGTAGTATTCATTTGCTGGGAACTTTTGTGGTAGTACTAATCTACTGGGAATGTTTATAGTATCAGCGTCTGGGCACTGGTAGTATTAATCGGCGGAAAGCTGTGGTAGTATTAACCCGCAGAGAACTGTGGCAGTATTAGCTGCTGGGCATTGGTAGTATTAATCTGCTGGGCACGTCTACAGAGAACTGTGGTATTAGCTGCTGGGCACTGGTAGAATGAATCTGCTGGGAACTGTGGTAGTATTAGCTGCTAGGCACCGGAAGAATTAGTCTGCTAAAGAGTGTGGCAAACGGAAAGTGGTGGTAGTATTAATCTGCTGAGAACTGGGGTAGTATTGACTGATGGACACTGGTAGTATTATTCTGCCGGGCACTGTTGTAGTATTAGCTACTGGGCACTGGTAGTATTAATCTGCTGGGCACTGTGGTATTATTAGATGCTGGGCATGTTTGTACTATTGAGCAACTGGGAACTGTGGCAATATTAGCTGATGGGCACTGGTAGTATTAATCTGCTGAGAACTATGTTAGTACTAATCTGCTGGGCAAGTCTAGAGAACTGTGGTATTAACTGCTTGGCACTGGTAGAATGAATCTGCTGAGAAGTGTGGCAATATTATCTGCTGGGCACTGGTAGTATTAATCTGCTTAGAAGTGTGGCAATATTATCTGCTGGGACTGGTGGAATTAGTCTGCTAAGAAGTGTGGCAATATTACCGTGTTTCCCCGAAAATAAGACACTGTCTTGAAAATAAGACTACTCTATTTTTTTGGCTCAAAAAAACACACTAGGTCTTATTTTCGGGGTAGGTCTTATTTTCGGGGAAACAGGGTAGCTGCTGGGCACTGGTAGTATAAATCTGCTTAGAAGTGTGGCAATATTATCTGCTGGGACTGGTAGCATTAATCTGCAAAGAAGTGTGGCAATAATAGCTGCTGGGCACTGGTAGTATGAGTATGCTGGGACCTGTGGTAGTATTAATTTGCGGGGAACTTTTCTGGTAGTATTAAGCTACTAGGAATGTTTATAGTATCAGCTTCTGGGCACTGGTAGTATTAATCTGCGGAGAACTGTGGTAGTATTAGCTGCTGGGCACTGGTAGTATTAGTCTGCTGGTACTGTGGTATTATTAGCTACTGGGCATGTTTGTACTATTGATCAGCCGGGAACTGTGGTAATATTGATCTGCTGAGAAATGTGGTAGTATTATTCTACTGAGAACGATGGTAGTACTAATCTGCCGGGCACGTCTACAGAGAACTGTGGTATTAGCTGCTGGGCACTGGTAGAATTAGTCTGCTGAGAAGTGTGGCAATAATACCACACTAGCTGCTGGGCACTGGTAGAATGAATCAGCTGGGAACTGTGGCAATATTGATCTACTAAGAAGTGTGGCAAGTGGTAGTATTATTCTACGGAGAACTATGGTAGTACTAATCTGCCGAGCACGTCTACAGAGAACTGTGGTATTAGCTGCTGGGCACTGGTAGAATTAATCTGCTGAGAAGTGTGGCAAAATTAGCTGCTGGGCACTGGTAGTATTAATCTAATGGGAACTGTGGTAGTATTAGCTGCTGGGCATTGGTAGAATAAGTCTGCTGAGAAGTGTGGCAATATTAGCTGATGGGCACTGGTAGAATTAATCTAATGGGAACTGAGGTAGTATTAGCTGCTGGGCACTAGTAGAATTAATCTGCTCGGAACTGTGGTAGTATTAACTAGTGTGGCAAAATTAGCTGCTGGGCACTGGTAGTATTAATCTAATGGGACTGTGGTAGTATTAGTTGCTGGGCACTGGTAGAATAAATTTGCTAAGAAGTGTGGCAATATTAGCTACTGGGCACTGGTAGAAATAATCTGAGAAGTGTAGCATTAGCTGCTGGGCACTGGTAGAATTAATCTGCTGAGAAGTGTGGCAATATTAGCTGCTGGCACTGGTAGTATTAATCAGCTGGGCACTGGTAGTATTAATCTGATGGGAATTGTGGCATGAGGTAGTACGAATCAGCTGGGAACGGGGATAGTATTATTCCAGCTGGGAACGGGGATAGTATTATTCCAGCTGGGAACGGGGATAGTATTATTCAGCTGGGAACAAGGGATAGTATTATTCAGCTGGGAACAAGGGATAGTATTATTCAGCTGGGAACTGGGATAGTGTTAATCGTCTGGGAACTGCGGTAGTATTAGCTGCTAGCCAATAAATTGCTGGGTACTGTTTATGTAAAATATCTGTATTGCTAATAACTGCTAGGCATCTAATCATCAGGAACAGCAGACTTATACTTGGAATATTACTAGAACTGATTATTGTTGGGCATTCTATGTGATACTGGGGTCAGTGTGAGTACTTTTTGTATAGAACGAGATTATAGCTGGGCCTCAATTAAATTTTTAAAAAAAAAGGAAAAATGTCTTCCATGAGTGGGAATACAACCCGGTGCACAATGTATGTCCTTCTTGAACATGCAAGGTAGAATACTTTTACACTAGATGTGAGCAAGTTGTTTGTTTGGAAACCCAGATTCGGGACCTTTTAAGATAAGCCATGTTAGGGGCTATTGTATTATTGTTAATTCTGTGATCAATATCATGTCATTTGAACACCTGGATTATATCAATATGTATGTATTATATAAGTAACTAAATTTATACAAACAAATCCCATGCAAGGTTTTGATAAAGATATATGAAATGCATTGATTTTTAATTTTATACAAACCACAAAATAAATTTTGATATATATTTTTAGCAACATCTCTCTTGGATGGTGAATTACACCCCTCGAGAAACCCTATTATTTTCTTCTTTTTTTTTCCTAAATGCACCTACCATAGGGGGAGAGGTGTTAATTAAGCGCCCACAGGGAGGCAACCCACGATCTATAAAATAGGTTAAGAAAAAAAACATTGCCACAGCCATTAGGAAGAACCCAACATACTTCTAATATATAAACAGTAAAAAGGTAACAAAAGGTGCAGTAAAGACCCAATAAAAGATGAGAACATGAGATCATATCACAAAAAGGACAGGGAGAAGGCTGAAGTATTACATGTTTTTCCCCTTAGTATACACTCGAGAAAAATACGGGTTTAAATGGAGATAATAATGAGTAACTTAGTGCATAAAATACCACAGTGGTTGATGGTAGCCGGGGTACAACAAAGACTAGAGAAACTTAAATGTGAGTAAATCATTAGGACCAGATAATCTACACCCAAGGGTACTTAAAGAGCTCATCCAGGTTATAGCAAGATCATTATTCCTCATTTTCAAAAGGACTCCATAATGACTGGAAGGTTACCAAGTGATTGATGTAAGGCAACATTAGTACCAATATTCAAAAAAGGTTCAAGATGCCAACCAGGGAACTACAGACCAGTTAGTTTAACATCAATGGCATGCAAGTTGTTTGTGTGAATGAGAAAAGTACTATTTAATGGATTTTGTTCATGGCAATGGTATAATATAAAATGACAATCAGCATGGATTCATGAAGGACCGTTCTTGTCAGAACAACCTACTAACATTCTTTGGAGGTCAGTAGAAACCTAGATGGAGGAAAGGCAGTAGACGTAGTGTACCTGCATTTTGCACATGTATTTGATGTGGTACCACAAACGCTTAATACACAAGCTGCAATCTATGAGCGTAGATAAAATGGTGCATACATGGATAGAGAACTGGCTACAGGACCGTGTCCAGAGAGTATCGGTAAATGGTTCTTTCAAATTGATCTAAGGTCGAGAGTGGAGTGCCCCAGGGTTCTTGCTATGCCCAATATTGTTTATTAAGGATATTGGGGAAGATGTTAATAGCCATGTTTCTGTGTTTGCATGCTTAAATTGGGAGGGTAGTCAACACGAGCTTAGATATTATAACAATACTGGAGGACCTGGATAAAATGGGGTAGTAGGCAGCTATGTGGCAGAGGAGGTTTAATGTTGAAAAATGTAAAGTAAAGTATTGCATTTTGGGGTTAAAAATAGGCATGCAGAATACACATCAATGGGAATTCTACTACTAGGGAAGTCAGAAGTGGTAAAAGATTTGGGTGTCATAGTTGACTGCAGATTAAACAATAGCATGCAATGCCAGGCTGCACACCATGCTAGCTGAGTACTGTCATGCATTAAAAAGGGAATGTACTCTAGAGACAAAGCAATCATTTTGCCACTTTATAGATCACTGGTTCAGCCACATCTAGAGTATGCAGTTCAGTTTTGGTCACCAATCCCCAGAAAGGATGTCCTTGAGCTGGAGAGGGTCCAGGGAAGGGCAACAAAACGTATGAAGGGGCTGGAGGACCAAAGCTATGAGACATGGTTGTTAAATGTAACATGTGTACACTCTAGAAGTGAGGCGATTAGGAGAGCACATGATTTGGATGTACAAAATTATTAATGGTGATAGTAATAATATCAGTAATAAACACTTTACGGTAAACTTCCTAAAGACTAGAGGCCACTACCTAAAATTGGAGGAAAAAAAGATTTAACCACAAGTGGCGTAGGTGCTACTTTTCTGTTACAGCGGTAAAAAATTGTGGAAATCTCTTCCACCAGCAGTGGTATCAGCAGAGAGCATTGAAACATTACCATCTTGTCTTGAATTGTATTGTAATGCCTTCCTTATATTGTAAAGCGCTGCACAAACTGTTGGCGCTATATAAATCCTGTATAATATAATAGTAATTCAAAAATAATTTAGATACCTTCTTTAGAGACCATAACATACGGGGTACAGGTACACTTAATAACTGGAACACACACAGACTCATACAAACACCTGAAATACGGTACTATGTAACTCAACATCTGAGCAATGTAACCTCATTGCTTGTTGAAAGCAATGCATTATGGGCTATGAAGTTTTGAGAGAGATTGCATCACAACAAGCAGCAGGGAAAGAAATGGAAAACAAACTGGGAATCCAGGAAGTTGATGAAAATTAAGGGCTACCCAGGGCAGATGATCAAGTAGGGGACAACACGCGTTACTTATGATCAGTAGGGAAGTATTGGCAGTATGGGTAATAATTAACCTCTGGAATAACAACTGCCCTCCTTCGTAGAATTCAGTCAGTGTGCACCCCAAACCCAACGTCTCCCACATGGTCATGACTTGGAGAAGAATTTTGGTTCATACTGTTTAGTATATCATGGATAATACTATGTACACGATTTGGAAAACACAAAAAATTGTTGATGCTTACATCCCAGGAAAGCTATTGTAACTTTATGCTCAACACAATAAAATATTTTTGGAAAAAAATGATTTTTCTCAAGTAGGGTCTGATTGCATTATCAAAAACAAAGTCTAGTATGTATGATGTAATAACAGGATAGTATATGCAATGACTTTAGAATCCCTTTAAAGTAAATCTTTCCCTAACAGATTATCTGGGCAGAATCTTTTCTACAATGCCATACAAGTCTTACCATCATGTTTTTTCACTCAAAATTGTCTTTGTGTGGAATTGCCCAGTGGTGAACTGGGACATCATCACTAACCAGTTGCAAAACAGTAAGGTATGTCATACACAGAAAAATATCCAAGACCTCTTAGTGGAACTTGTATGACTGGTTTCTACATAAAATATAATTCTTGCTTCCTTTTAATAAAAATGTATACCAATGAGACGAGATACTATACAGTATATGGAGACCACAATCTGTTACATGTTTTAAGCTTATGACCCAGTTAGTAAGGACAGTTGCATTGTTGAATCCTAAGGCTTATTCTGTAATAGGACTACCTCTAATAGGAATACCAACAGGTGAAAAGCACATCGAACAGAGTGCAATATCTAAGTGTAGTCAAACTTCTGTCACTGCCAACACCACTTTGACGGGAAGCCAATGCATTAAATGTATCAAGGAGCAATTTGTACATAGAATACACAGTGTTCTTCAGTTGCGGATGCTTATAGAGCCTAACACTTAAGTAGAATTACTGATAAAATGTACCTACTTTATAGAATCTCATATGCAGATTTGCAAACACCCTTTAGCAGCTCAGTCATAAAATACAAAGACCCTTTTTGCCAAATTAGGCTTTATTCACACAGGCAACATCCAATATGGCATCACCCAGCAGAAGTCTCAATACTTTTGAATGTGTACACAAAATGTGGCCTTTACATGTAAACATGCATAAAATAGGGTAAATGCACATATCATTTTATGGGAAGACTGGTCGAAATGAAGTCTGAGAACAGGATCTCAGAATGTTACATTGGTTTTATCTATGTGGCAGTGACCTACAGAACTACTAGAAAGAAAAAGGGAATGGTATAGTTCGAAAGAATGTGAAATTCTCTTACATAAATATGAGAGGTTTGGTCCACAACAATGTTGAAGCTCTTTAAAGGCATATTATTATTATACTGTGATTTATATAGTGCCAACAGTTTGCACAGTGCTTTACAATATATGGGGGAGGGAGACAGTGCAATTACAATACAATTCCATACAGGAGGATAAGGACCCTAGTCATGAGAGCTTACAATCTACAAGGAGTAGCAGGTGATATGAAAAGGTAAAAATGAAGGGGCGAGCTGATTGAAAGAGTAGATGTACAATTTATGTTTCCATGAAGATGGTAGTGTTTAGGGATTGCCTAAAGGGAGTCAGTAAGTGATGGATGGAAAGGTGGTAGGGAGTTAGAGGATGGGAGAGGTTCTGGAAAGCATGGGAGGATACGACAAGGACTCTAGATAGCAGGAGGAGTGGAGTAGAGCGTTTGGGTAATATAAAACCAGGTTCGCGATATAATGTGGGGAAGAGTTGCAGGTGGCTTTGTATGTTAGTATTTTGTACGTTGGGCTACTGGGAGCCAGTGGTGGGAGTGACAGAGGGGTGGCAGCCACTAAGCGGTTGGTGAGTTGGATGAGTCAGACAGCAGCATTCATGGTAGACTGAAGTGGGGGGGGATTGTTTGTGTAGAGGTAGGCCAACAGGAAGGGAGTTGAAATAGACAAGGTGATGACAACAAAGTGAATTAGTAGCTCAGGTTTTTTTTTTTTAAAGAAGGGATACATGTTATAAATGTTACAGAGATTAAGATGGCAAGATTTGGTTAGTGATTAGATGTGGGGCCTGAAGGAGAGATCAGTGCAGGATTACACCTAGCACCCTAGTTGTTTTGAGAGACTGATAATTGTGCTAGTGATTAATTTTTATACAGGATTTATATAACGCCAACAGCGTGCACAGCGCTTTGCAATATAAGGAAGACATTACAATTACAATACAAGACATGATGGTAAGGAGGGCCCTGCCCCTGAGGGCTTACAATATAAAAGGGAGAAGCCAGTGATACATGAGGAGGTACCTGTGAGGGGATGAATTATTTGAGAATGTGATAGTTCAGTGGTTAGGTTGAGGTGGGATAGGCTTCCCTGAAGAGATGAGTCTTAAGGGATCGCCTAAAGGCAGTCAAGGTGGGAGATAGACGGACAGGTTGTGTAAAGAGTTCCAGAGGATGGGAGAGACTCTACAGAAGTCCTGAAGGCGAGTATGGGAGGAGATGACAAGGGAGCAGGAAAGCAGGTGGTCTTGGGAGGAGCAGAGGGGACGGTTAGGGTGATATTTTGAGACAAGGTTTGAGATATATCCGGTGGCAGAGTTGTGGATGGCTTTATAAGTGATTGTTAATATTTTGAATTTTATCCTTTGGATGAGTGGAAGCCAGTGCAGAGATAGGCAGAGGGGGGTTGCAGACACTGAGCGGTGGTCAGGTCGATGAGTCTAGCAGCTGCATTCAAGATAGCGTGAAGGGTAGGATAGGCTGTGTAGTGGAAGGCCAATGAGGAGGGAGTTGCACTAGTCAAGACGAGAGATAACAAGGGAGAAGTAATTTAGCGGTTTCATTGGTGAGGAAGGGGCGTATTTTGCAGATGCTATGAAGGTGAAGGCAGCAGGATTTGGAGTGATTGGATGTGGGACAGAAAGGTGAGGTCAGAGTCAAGGATGACACCTAGGACCTTGGCATGGGGGGAGGGTTGGATAGTTGTGTTAACAATCTCAAGGGAAAAGTTGGGGGAAGGTGCACGGGCGGGAGGAAATATCATGAGCTTAGTTTTTGAATGATTGAGTTTTAAGAAGTGTTGTGACATACAGACTGATATGTCAGTTTGTAGATTAGTGACACGCAAGGACACTGAGGGGGTGAGTTATGGAGTAGAAAGATATATTTGAGTGTCATTGGCATAGAGATGGTATTGGAAGCCATGTGAGGTTATTAACTGACCAATGGAGGAGGTGAAGATAGACTGAGCCTTGGGGAACCCCTACAGAAAGAGGAAGAGTGGACGAGTTCGATTTGTAGGAGACACTAAAGGAGAGCTTATCTAGGTAGGAGGAGAACCATGAGAGGGCAGAGTCTTGTACGCCAAGCGAGTGGAGTTTTTTTGAGGAGGAGCATGTGGTCAACAGTGTCAAAAGCAGCCGAAAGGACTAATTGCAAGAGTAAGGAGTAGTGGCCATTGGTTTTAGCAGTTAGTAAGTCATTGGCAAGTTTTAGGAGCGTGGTTTCAGTGGAGTGTACGGGGCAAAAGCCGAACTGTAAGGGGTCCAAAAGGTTATTAGCGAGGTGGCGACTCAGACGGTTGTAGATAAGATCTAGGAGTTTGGAGGTGAACGGGAGTAAGGAGATTGGTCTGAGATTGTTGAGGTTGGTGGGGTCCAGTGAGGGGTTTTTGGGTATTGGGGTGACCAGTGCATGTTTTAGAGGGGAAGGAAAGATGCCTGTAGAGAGGGAAAGATTGAAAATGTGAAGTGCAGGATAGAGCAAGAGGGTGACCGAAGTAGTGGTGAGGGAACAGGGTCTAGGGGCAAGTGGTGAGGTGGGTGTCAGAGAAACTTTGTAACCTCCTTGACAGAGTCAAAAGAGGAAAGTAACAAGTGTGATGGTGGGTCTGGTACATTAATAGGGGAAGATGACTGGACAGTGGCGATCTGACCCAGAAACGTATCTATTTTGTTTTTGAAATTTATGGCAATGTCCTGGGCAGTGAGTGAATTAGTGGGCTGTGGTGATGGGGACATAGTAGAGAGACTTAAAAGGTAGAAAAGAGTTGACGAGGTTTGGATGAGAGTGACAAAATACGTTTGTTTGGCAGCACGGAGGGGGAATTATATTTTAGTATGGCAGCTTTATACAGGGTGAAGTCTTGCAGAGACCTGTTTTCCGCCACAGTCGCTCAAGAGTGCGGCTGTCTTTTTTGATGTCTGGTTACTTCAGTTTGCCAGGGTTGTAGTGGACATGGTCTAAGTCTGCGTGTAGTGAGGGGAGCTAAGGTGTCTAGGGAGGATGAGAGTGAGCTGTTAAAGACAGAAGTAGCTAGGTCAGGGCAGGACAGGGGGTGAGATTTTGTCATAGAGGTGGTCAGTAGCAGAGTGGAGAAAGAAGGGTTGAGGTGGCGAAGGTTTCTCCGGGTGACAGTGTGCCGTGTAAGGGGATTTAGGGTTGGGGATAGAGTGTGAAACTGACATGTCCACTTTCAAAACAGGACATGTTTGAAAGTGGGTTTCAAAAGAGGAGAGGGATAGAGGGAGGTGAAAGCAGAGCTTGAAAAAGTGCATTGTGGGGATAGAAGGATTCCCACTCCACCTCCTTTCCGTCCACTGGGTCTGGGTGAGTGCATCCAATGGAGGCCACCATGGGAGAGAGCAGCAGGGGAGGCAGAGTCAGATTCCTGGAGACAGGTTTAAGTAACTGCAAGCATGTTACATGAATTGGAGATAAGATCATGCACAGCGGTGAGTTTGTTACAGACAGAGCGGGCATTCCAGAGGGCACGAGAAGGAAAGACTGTTCTAGGAAGCAGGGGAATAGAAATCAGGGTGCGTGGATTATGGCTGCTACCAGAGGAAAGGCAGTGCTGGTTTGGAGGGGGAGTATTACAAAAGAGCCAGCAATGGGAGAGATCCCCTAAAGTTAGGAGAAGCAGAAGGGTGAGTGAAGTGAGATGAGAGGGAGTTTTATAATTTGATGTAGTTTTATAAAGTGATCTCAATGAAGTTGGGGATGGGAATATTATGACCTGTTTTTGAAAGCCTGAGTTTGAGAAGGGATGCAACATCCACACCAATATGTCAGTTAATAAACTAGTGATGTGTGATGAGATTGAGAAGTGGAGAGATAAATTAGAGTGTCAGCCACATGAGGATGGTACCGAGAGCTGTGGGAGGTTACGGAGGAGTGGAGATAGACTGGGGTATCAGCGACATCAAGATGGTGCTGGGAGCTGTGGGAGGTTACCAGCTGACCGAGGGAGGATGCATAGATAGAGAATAGAAGGGGGCTGAGAGAAAAGCCCTGGGGGACCCATAGTGCGAGCAGGGGAGGAGGTAGAATTGTAGGCAACACTGACAGTGCATGGAGATAAATAGGAGAAATCTCCTTACAATTTTATTCAATCCCTAAAATGTACTCACAAAAAGAGTGCTGCTAACATTGGCACTTTAACGGTTCTGCGGTTTATTCCCCAACCCCCTGCTCCCACCAGCCATCTTAATTCAGCCCATAGATTTGGCTTGGCAGTCTTTCCATTGTTAGGGTTTCTACGTTTTGCAGGGTCCGTCGACCCACCATAACCGTTTTTGCGTTCACTCCTAGCTAAGAGCAACAGTCTGATGTCCAGACACTGAAACATCAAGCCCCACCTATACCCTACCTCCAAGGCAAAAGCACCACCTCCAAGGCAAAAAGACTGGACAGCAGCTATGGAGGACAGAGCACACATATGCTTTGTTTGGACGGCACTAGGCTTATTGAGACAGGAGGGGGGGTCATGTGGATTTTGATTATGTATTTAGTGCACACTCTCCAACCAGACGTTTGGGGAGCGGCACTGAACAAGCCAGAGGCTGCAGCCGTGAAGACAAACAACTGCAAGTGTTTTGGTACATCTTTTACACCAAGGGGCTGACTTATAATGCGTTACTGTGAATTACTTTCACAACACATTACTGCCACTTGATGGAGCAGGGAGGCAGTGATGCATGTTGAATTTATAGAAAAGTAGGATTAACGCAAGCATGTGAAAAGTATTTAGGCCATTATATAATTCAGTACATATGTCCCAATTATGAAGCAGTTATGTCATTATTGCTGGGCATGGAACATTTTTTTTATTCTTATTCCCCCCACAACAGATTAGATGTTTAACTCCTAGTTGACTGCAGCCTGCAAAATATTCACAGTAACAGTCCACTGTATGCAGTTATTTACAGTTCTAGGCACAATTAATTCATTTTACCTTGATTGAAATGAATGTAGGTTGGTTAAATGGCTAGTACAAGTTTTTGCAGCTAATATCCAAGTTAATAACAGTTATTATAGCGTAACATCATTTATCAGTTCATTTTTATTTATCAATTAATTTTGCATATATAGGGTAAATTATAGAAATTTTAGGAGGCTCATAGGGGAGAAAAAAAAGAACTTAAAAAAAAAAAAAAATTGAAAACCCAAACATGCATTTCCATTCCAAAGCACTAATCTCTAAAAACCAGAGAATGCTCACTTTATTTGGTGATTTTTTAACTAAAATTCAGGCTATTGCAAGTAGCATGCAACTTTAAAAAAAATAAACTATAGTCTCTGGGAATTTTCATGAAATTCAATCAAATCTTCATGTGTATTCAAACCCAAACAAACCTCCAGATTTGCTTTCGGACATCGTAAATATACAACTGAAAAGTAGAATTAACCTCTTGCCGTCCGCCCGTAGTAAAAAAACGGACGGACGGCACTGCTACATCTGCGGGTTGCCGTCTCCAGACGGCAATTTTTTTCTGCTCGCGCGCGCCCCCTAGCGGGCACGCACAGGCAGGAAAGACCCGACCGTTGCACATGGAATAAATGTCAGTTAAAGTACCGCAGCGCTGAATACTGAAAAATGGCCTGGATGGGAAGGGGGTTTAACACCACGGATGTCAACTGGTTAAACCCTCTGCATTTTTGTAATATACTGGGTAATGTCAATCACTGCAATTACGCTACCTGCTCACCACCAATGGCTCCAGGTCCACAGGTCATGTGTCTCTGTAAGGGGTTGGAGTTACTCGAAGACAGGATCCCGAGAGGAAACATTTTTTTACAGAAGGATTAAAAAAAAAACAAAACAAAAAAAACCAGCCGAAACAGACTTGTGCTGGGACCTACATCACTGTTATTTTTTTAAAATTAAGGTTGAATATCACTTTAAATGTGCTTTAAGGATTTGGAAAAAATAAAAAAAACACTTGATCTTGACAAAAATCTTGTGAGCTGATAACTGTTATTGCCCTCTCCCTCTGCTGACTTATCAGCATTGCTTCCAGTTCTCTCTGGGCTACAGAACACCACCTCCACCACAGTATGGAGAAATAGAAAGTGGGGTGTTTTGTTGTTCCAAGACTTCTAATCCCAGAACGACATTGCTGCTCACAAATGTACTGCATGTTAAACTTAGAAACTAACGTAAAGACTGCCAATTTAAATGCTAATTACAAACTTGTAAACCATTACACACTTAATAAGGATATAGTTAAGTGTAATGCTTGGCACACACATTACAACCAGACTTTTGTCTTGCGATGGTTGTAAGGTAATTAAAAAAAAACAAACATACGATCTGCCTATCTTGGACAGGCAGATCGTACTTGCGATGATTGCAGGCTTCCGATGACCGCAATGCCAAACGGGCAGTGCGCTTGCGCACATCGGCCAGTCTGGCTTTTATCTTACGAACATGCTACACACCCGCCAAAAAAAAAAAAAATCGTACGATTCTCGGCGGGTTTTCGAACATGTACGTAAGATAAAAGTCGTGCCACCTTACAGTAGCAGAGATCGCACGGCTTCCACACACCTTACGATAATCGTACAATCGCGGGATTTCCCGCGATTATCGCAAGGTGTGTGGGCACCTTAACTTTTAGAAAAACCATGTTACTTTGTGGTAAACATTGCTTATATTTGGGCTCCCTGCTGTCAGGATAGACAAGACATTTTGATTATGGATGAAGTAGTATTGTTTATATAACAAATTAATTAACTTAACCAATGCATACTGAAGCTGCAAACTTTAGTGTGGGCATGTATGTTTCAATGACATTTCGTCATGAAAAAAAAAAAAAAAAGTTAATGCAAGCACATTCGCTCACTTCACAAAACCTGGCCTAAAATCTCTTCAAACCTCAAGGCCAAGTGCAAGGATGGTAGTTTTAAAAACAGATCACAGTAGGAGTTGGTAATTGGGTGTAAGTGTCCAATAATCCAAATGGTATAAATCAAACAGCCACCTTGAAGTAGCCAACTATTAGTATGTTTAGAGCAATATTCCTGTTCTGGCCACAGCTTAAATTTGGGGATTTTCTTTCAATTGCAATCTGACATCGCTGATCAGGTCATAGAGAGTACGACATTCCCTAAGGGGGAATAAAAACCTGACAGGTGTTCTAATCTTTTGTGACATATGCCAGGAATGAGAGCTATGTAGAATGAATTATATGTCCATGAAATAAACATTAATTAAATTAACATATCAATATTAATAGTTAATAATTGTTAATAAATATTAGTTATATAATTTAACTAAATAATATTAAAACGTAAATACATTTTTTATCCAATTAAATCAGGGGGAAAAAGACCAACTAATCGATTATGAAAATAGTTAGTTGCAGTCCTACACACAGGCTCCAGATTGTTTGCAATACTTTTCATAAGATCAGAGGGAATGTTTAATCTCTAATCAAATCCAAAGTATTAGTCTAGGGAGATTGAAAACTATTCATTTTCACAGTAAACGTTATAAGCTACACACAGATGCCGAACAGTATGTCTTTGCCTTACCGAACATCCCTGGGACCATCAAAATGGTTAAATAGACCTTGCTTGCTGTGATCAGGATGATATTATGATATTGGCAATCCTAACTCCCTTCTTATTTCATGGCAAAAAGACAAATATCTTTTAGTAATTATCTACCAGTGTACATATTACTGGCACTGGTAAGCTCAGTCATAAGTTTGATATCAATCTATGAAAATGCATCATTTGGCTGCAGATTGCACACGTTAGTGTCACCGTATGGAAGCTATAGGGGTTAATTTACATAGACTTAGCTTAGTGGATGTGGTGAAACTTCACTTAATAAAACATGATACCATTGGTGACCTAAAAATACTAGCTTCTTGGGTGTCTGCCCAAGTTACTGACGTAGAGCAAGCAGGCAGATTACAAAAACGTAAAACAGCCAGGCAAGTGGTGTTTTAAAAAGGTTTGGTCAGCATTTGCAGCCTCCATATTATCCCGCGTTCTAAACTCAACCTTGCCATCCAAAACTAAAATGTTTTAACTGGAGCTTGGCTTTATATTTCCAAGAGTCCTACACAAGTAAATCAAACTGCCTGAAGGATCCAGTTTACGTGGTCACTAGTGTTCCAGTGTTTTTGGGAATAAATACCTGAGCACATATTACAATGCTGTTCATGTAAAATGTATAGCCAACAAGCACAATTTGCCAGAGCAGGTAAAGCATTTTGAAAACTCAAGCCTTATATTAAATGGCAACTATTTTATCTTTCTGAAAAAATGTGGCCCATTTGTCCAGCACTAGTTTTGTAGAGGCTAAACTCACTAAACCATTTATGCTGCAGACTGCAACCAGGGAAAGCAGTGTGACTGATCTTCACTTTGGTACAGGCAGCTGTAACATCTGCACCAGGTCAGCTAACTGCATAAAGACCTCAAATTTATTAACAGTGAGCCCCATCACACCATGTTTGTCAAAAATCAAAAGCAGCCCTTTACATTTAAAGTGTCTGTTACTGCATAATTTAATAGAAGGTTTCTCTGTTCATGTTTGCAACGATCGTCTGTGACAGTTTTCCTTTTGCAAGCTGACCACACCAAGCGAGTAAACAGATCCATGCTGGAATGGTCAGTTTGCATCCCTAGACCTGCAGAACATTGGTATAGGATACTGTTCTGACACATGCCATGTCTGTACTCCCATAGTCAATTTTGAAGGCATGTCTCCCCTCCTAGCCTTGCTGTTGCATGATAGCAGCCCTAAATAAGAGTCTTGCCTTCATAAAAATGGCTGCTATACTTGAGACATGCAATGGGGGGTGGGGGGGTTAGGGAACAGTGAAGGTATGGAGGCTATGTGGTCACATGATCACATACTAACATCCCAAAAAATAGTATTAAAAAAAGGTATTAAGTATTATTTTATTTTTTTTACAGTGGATGAAAATAAAAAAAGTTATGTGCAAATGTTTCTACTAACTCCAGGACTGGAAATGTTGCTCAGCTCGCACTGTCTGGTAGGACTATTGATTCAAATAATTAACTGTCTGTACTGCGCTAGCAGATTTCATTATCACTATCATGACTATCCTAACAAAGTGTTAAAGACCCGAAGACATCAAAACTGGAACAGAAGGAATCTAGAGCAGTTGTCCATGGCAACCAGCTTCTAGCGTTCATATTCAATGAATAAGCTAAAGAGATGCCAAACGGTTACTAAAGGCAACTGCTGCAGATTCCGTCTGCTTCCCCCCATTGTATGCTAATGAACAAAAAAAAAAAAAAAGTCCAGTTAGTCCTTTATCTTTACAGTGCCATCAAGTCTAACCACTAGAAGCTGCCTCTAGTGCCCTATACATACTCCTGCTCTAAAGAAACTACTCAAGAGGCAATATATATTTTATTTTTAATTTTAGGTATACTGTGCGAATAAGAACACAAACATAAAAGGGGGTGTCTTTGGCAGCAAAAGTGGGAATACCGTTTGTCAAACATCACTTAAAGGAGCTGGATTGTTCCAAGTTGATTACCTATACATACTGCAAGCATCGTAGCAGACTTCAGTGCATGTCCCAACCACCAATACTGCAACTAGATCTTGTTCAATTCACTGCACATGCGGAGATCTTCAAAATGGGTGCCAAATGAGGTTATGCCTTTACAGTCTCAAAACAATGGTTGTAACAAAAGGATCTAACCCTGTGTATGTTCAGACAAAGCACGATTTTGCAGTTCCCACAATAAAATGACATGCAGCCAAGGGTGCCCTGTACTTTTAAAGAACAGTGTAGCTTTAACATTTTTAATTTAACTGACATACCTGTAGGTCTAACATAGTTTACCCACAGCCTGGCAGAAAAACTACTACTGGGAGCGATCAGCACCATCCTATCTGTGATCTGGGATGCCCCATACATTGGGTGCACCCTTAAGTCTCGTTCACACCTAGGCGTATTGCATATGCGCGACCGTCGCATATGCAATACGCGGTAAAAAAAGTTGCGCGTTTCCGAAGGCTACTTGGCTGTATCCCAATGTAGCACGTTAGGGACGGGCGGAAATACGCCAAGGTGGGAACGAGACCATTGAATACAATGGGATTTATATTTTTGAGCGTTTTGTAGAGTGTTCGTCGAGCGTAGAACGCGCTACAAAACGTTCAGGTGTGAACGAGGGCTTAGCATTACTAAAATGATCATCCTTCCACTTACAAGACCTGCACATACACATTTGCTCCCTTAGTCTCCGCAGGAGCTGAGCTCAGCACTGCAGTTACAGGGGTGGAGAGGGCAGTGTTCTAGTCAGAAGGATATACATTATGAGACAACCTAAACTGTGTTGTGGCCCCAGATGATCTGAAGAGAAAGTAAAATCTTGGCAGTTACAAAAAGGAGGCCAAGTACAGATTGTCAGAACATTTTATTTGAAAAGAACTATAGCCAAACCTTTTTTGGCTTTAGTTCTCTTTTTGGTCACAGAAGTACATTTACTAATCTACTCCTGTGATCCAAAGTCAGCACATAGCCCGCTATATACACTGACAGCGTGGAGCCGCACTTCAGCTGGGAAAGATACCGACAATATGGTCATGATGCGCCCTGCTGCCTGATTGAGAACAGAAGAGCACCAAAAAACGAATGGGGCTAGTTCACTCCACTCAGTTGTGTTACATTGCACTGCAAAAAAAACCGCACTATTTTTCAGCAGAACGTAATGTAATGGATCTGTGAGAACTAGCCCTATTCGTTTTTTGGTGCCCTTCCGTTATCATCCGTTGAAAAACCAATTGCAATGGATTGGAAGGAAATCGGAAGGTACAATTGCAAGTCACAGACCCTCTGTCCACTAGTGATTTCCTTCCAATTTTGGTGAATGTTCCCCAAGTGTTCAGGCTACTGGGAACAAGCCCTTAAGGATGCAACTAAAAATCCAGTACACTCTGCTCAGAACTATGGCCACAATCATATCATACAACGTCAATAGCATCAACACAGCAATAATTTTTTTCTGAGTCCTCCTGTAACAATTGTAACCAGTAAATCAATTTTTCTCAACTTCTTTTAACAGACCAAGCTGTCCAGAAAAAGTGGCAGTTCAAGGGTTGAGACAAACCATTCAACACTGACAGGGATGCTTACAATTGTTAGCTTTTATTCATATGGTTAAAACCTTTATCACAAAAAGTAAAATACCCATTGCTGTAACTGCTTAAAATGTTAGCTGAAGCTAGGCTTTTACGTCGTACTTAGTGCAAAGCGGCTGCATCAAGTGCATGGGCACTGTACAGGCGCGCGCACACACACACACACACACACACACACCAGCAGTGCCCCAAGACAGGAGGTGTTACTTGCCGGATCATTAGACGAAAAGAAAAAAACGGTACAACCATAGCTAAAAACTGCTAGCCTGCAATACATTACATTTCCATACTTTTGTTTAGAAACATACAGTACATTATTTTCACTGACTAAATGAACAGAATCTTCTTCCATTTTTAATATGCTTGCCTTCTTTAAATTACACGTTTAGAGATTTAACCACTAAAGGGAGCTACCTGTATAATGGTTAATGGTATTTGGCAATTTGTTAGTTTACTATTCTACAAACTGACTATGAAGTATTTTTTCCCGTCAAACGTAAGGTGAACAATGAATATAATAACTAAAAAAAAAAAATCACACACTGATCCCTGTGTGTGTAATTTAGCATCTAGCTATTCATTCACAAATATTACTGCATACTAGTAGACAGGACTACCTCACTACCTCCTGGCTTTCAGGGGTAAAATACATGATGCTCAGATGCAGTTGCGTATTTACCAGTTGAAAACCTACTCAATGATTGCCACCAAGTCTAAACATACAAGCAAAGCTATATTTGGGGCACATTTACACAAGTAGCCGGATAGGTTGGAATTTTGTGCAGTGCGATGTAACATGTTGTAGCACATGACAAGACGAATCATAAAACTGCAACAAAGCTGTTAAAAATGCACTGCAGCACAGGGCACACTGATGCACTATGGTATAAATGAGCCAAGAACTGTTAAGACAAGAAGATACCAGGCACACTGGAGCACAGACCGCAAGAAGCAGTGCACATTTACACAACCATTTTGTAGAACTGTTAAAGCAAGAAGCAGAGCAATCCGGTTGTACAATGCAACTACAAATGATACATTATACCTAGAAGCAAGGTTAACCCACACATCATACAAGTAATATTAAATCCTATAGCACCACAAGTAGCTGTAACAGATAACTTCACCCCTATGTTGCTAAAGGAGGGGGGCAATTCGTATTTTCCCATGCAAACGAACCTCAGCATAGGGTGGGAATCTTGCAATTGGCATTTCAAAAATTGACAATCTTGTCTTTCTGCTCCGAATAAAATAGTTCCTCAAAATGAAATTTTAGCAAAAACAAACAATGTTTCATATTCACAGTAAATTTTAAGACTTATCCTGCAGTATTACCAGGGCTTGCTCACATGTTTTACCTACACCTAGATCTGATTGGCAAAGAATACACAATACAACCCCAAATGTTTCACGATCCATGAAACGCTATGTTATGCCATACATTCTGAACCATGTGATTTACCCAAAACCTGCCAGAATAGTTAGGACATCCATTGCCGATTTACTAATATGTGCAATCT
This sequence comes from Nanorana parkeri, assembly GCF_000935625.1. NCBI lineage: Eukaryota > Metazoa > Chordata > Amphibia > Anura > Dicroglossidae > Nanorana > Nanorana parkeri. The sequence goes on along the minus strand of NW_017306421.1, from coordinate 204,253 downwards.
CCAGGACTCAACCACAACCTCCACTGCAGAATGATCTGCTAGCTTGAATAATTGTTCCAAGTGATAGTAGCAAGTATGACAGCCCATGTCAGCACCTGCTACATCTCTATCCATACAGGTTACCTTTTAACTAGCAATTCATATACAGAACCAGTAAATATAAAAACCACAGAGCATGTAGAGGTTTTTGCACAGCCTCTGAGCATTTCAATAGGTGGCATGAAGCCATTTCCTCCACATTTGTTTCATGACAGTTACCCAGTATTGTAGCCGTAACATTTAAGTGCATGCATCACTTACCAATATTAATTCAACTGCAAGGCTAACGGGACAAACGGTTATTAGGACTCACATAGAAATAAAGACTAAAGTTTAACCAAGAATTGTTATTTTATTTAAATGTTGCATCCAAAATAAGATTAAAGGGTTACATTTACGCTGAAGTTTTATTGTGTTGCAGATTCATGATACAGTTTTATATTTTTAATGTTCACCATTTATATTTTGTAGCACTTCATGGCAGGAAGCAAACAGATTAAAGGCACACCTAGCACGGAGAACAGTTAAATAGGATGGTGGTACAAAGTACTATTCCATAACTACATTTTCCAAGTTTTACTCTTTTTAGTGATGCATTTCAAGTGATTAGACTGGTTGTTAATAGACAATTCATACCAGTATTATATGCATTAGTTTCTGGAGGCTTTGTGCACAAAAGTTATGGAAGGCACATTAAAAGCCATAGCATCAGTTTAGCTCAAGACAAATGCTTTCTTAGTGCGACTTTTAAGCAGATGCATTTTTAGGTGGTGTATTGGATTAGGTGATTGTTATGCAGTTAATTTGTGCAGAACCTTCCAATAAGTAGCCGTGTTTGGTGAACAAGGTATAAACTGATAAGCTTTGGTTATAACCTAACCCCCAGGAAATTAAGTATATCCCATCTGAGAAACTGCTGCAGCATTTTGCACACCCCAAACGTTGACCAGCGGTACACGCAGTGATTACTCAGGGACGCAACTAGGTGAGGAATTTATAGTTTCAATGTATCATTATGCCCAGGGACGCAACTAGGTGAGGAATTTAGTTTCAATGTATCATTATGCCGCTTTCCTTGTATTTAATATGTATTGGAATTTCCAGCTTGTTATCCTCTGGGAATCCTCATTTGAGTGAAGCTTTGATTAACTGATGGTTCCACTTAGAGTCTTAGACTGTTCATCCTCATCCTTGGGAGTTTGTTAAAGTGAAGCTATGTTTACATTTGTCATTTTATCATTTAATACCTTATTCAACAAATTTACGTTTGGTTTAAAACTATTAGGACACAATTTAAAGAGCCAGTAAATAAAAACACGGACACCACTCCTTGGCCTCATTAGAGAGGCCTAAAGTTACGATAAAACTGTCTGGCATCATAAATATGCAAATACAGGACTGCAAACTGCAACAGTACATACAAAATCTTAAGTGTGGCTCATTTGGCACACACTAAAGGCACGAATACTTATAGTATAAAATTACAACATTTACACAACCAAAAGTGACTTAGTGCAAATATCAATACAAGTAAATGATAAACATACTGAGCAATTTTCTATGGGGTTCCACTGAATTATAAAAACATTGCGCAGCTTCACTGAGGATCCGCTATAGAACTACATCTTTACGTCCATTAAATGCAGGGCTTGCAATTTATTTGGCCTTTATTTAGGGGGTGGCTCAGATCTTAAAATGTTCTTAATAAAAGGGCTTGATTATCTTCATAGTGCAAAGTAATGTTCAGAAGACTTGGGGCTCCATAAGGGGTAAGGCAAGTGATGTTAGGGGCCGCACATCTTTATTAGGGGTCCCACCCCAGGGCATGTGTTGTGAAGACCAGCAGGAAGCAAGGAGTCCTTCCACTGACAGGACAGCAGTAATGGGACTTTGGACCACGGGCACATGTAGGAACATCTCTGGCACACAAGGGAGAGACTCAAACTCCTAACGGCACACTGAGCTCAGTCGTACATCTCGGACTAGGGGAAGCATCATGTAAAGGATCCACTGTTGTCCTTGGCAGAAACACAGGAACTGCTTCTACGTGGGTGTCTGAAAAGAATCTAAAAATAACCATTTATAACCCCACCCCACCCAGATAACTACCTTACCACCTGCCCCACCTATCTGCATCTACCCACATTAGAAACATAAGGGGAGTGTTCACCTTATATATTCACCCCCTCCCCTTACATCTAGGGCCATAACTAAGCTATGTTTTCCCCCAAACTATACCTAAATCATTACAGATAGGATTATATACCCATGCAAGATGTCTGCACATAACTTCTTTAAAATGGACCTTGATTGCTTATGTTTACAGATGATGGTGCCTATTCAGTTCAATGCTTCAAATGGGATGATTTAGACCTGGAAAATAAAATTAGAGACAACTCAATTCCCACCCCACCCCCCCTGCCAACCCACTGGTCACACTCACTTTTCCCTAGGTTTTCCCCTTTGTCATGATTGTGCATTCACACTGTCACCCAGTGGCAACATTCATATTACAGAAAATGCTGTGATAAGATTGGAGTACTGTCTACCAACGGACACGCCCTGTACTAGAATATGATTGTACACCCGCACACTGCCACCTGGTGACGACATTCATATTGCAGACCATGCTGTCATAAGACTGCAGTGCGGTCATCAGTGGACACACCCTTTGCTATGCAAGTGGAACCTAGTGGCAACATTGATATTACAGACCATGATGTCATAAGAAGCCAGTGCCATTTAGCAGCAGACCATCCCTGAACTATATATAGATAATTGTACACCCACACCCTGCCACCTAGTGCCGACATTAATTTACAGATCATGCGGTCATAGGAAGTCAGTCAATGTCATCTACCAGCAGACTGTCCCTGAACTATATATAGATAATTGTACACCCACACCCTGCCACCTAGTGGCAACATTCAAAGTACAGACCTTGATGTCATAAGACTGCAGTGCGGTCATCAGTGGACACGCCCTTTACTATATAATTGCCACCTAGTGGCAACATTCATATTACAGAACATGTTGTCATAAGAAGTCAATGCCATCTACCAGCAGACCATCCCTGAAATATGATAACACACACAATTGTACACCCACACCCTGCCACCTAGTGGCCACATTCATATTACAGACCATGCTGTCGTAGGACTGCAGTACTGTCATTGGCGGACACACCCTGAACGATGCGATCTGAAGACACAATCATAGCACACAGAATACGCCTGCTGATCACTGTTCCTCAGTTATGGCATGGTATACACGGATCTTGGGCTTGTCAGTTCCCTAGGTTGAGCAACATTCAGCATGTCTTGGAGATACCTCGTTTTTCTGAGCAGTCCTAAGAATCACAAAATGACCACACAAATATGTAACTCCCTACATATAAAATCCATAATTTCCAACCTCCCTCCACAAGATTAGTACCCACACAATTCCATGTAGCAACAGACTGTTTTTGTATTTATAAATGCAAAGTAATCTGCTCAACCTCCCCATTAAATATTCTACAAGCAGCAGACAGGATATAAGAGATCATTTATATAAATGTAATCATTTTAGTCTGAAGCTTTCCTTTTTAGTTACATAATTTATCCCACTCCCATACTCACCACCATTAGGACAGGCGACATACATACCATCCAGGTCAGCGCAGCCGCTGGTCTCCGGTCAGCTTCTTCTTTCTTCTTCGCCCATCTTCCACCCGCACAATACCTTTCTGCTTTGCTTACCGTCTCTTATATAGGCTTTAGGTGACTCACATGCCTCATTTTATATCCTTCCGCCAGTCCGAGTAAAAAGTAGTCCCACACCAAAAGTGTTTAGAATAATGTATCCTTCGCCTATTAGTACTCGATGGTTATGTCTGCTGTGCACCTAATCTGCCAAAATGCTAACGCATTAGTCATGGGTTCAAATTGTCCCTTTTCATTTGGAATCAAGTTAAAGATAATGTGGAATTTTCCAGAAGTCAGGCACGTCATTCTGCGCATGCACCTAATTCATTTTCGTTCTCTCATATTTCTTGCTTTTTCGTGTGGCACTCTCTGTACACTGGTTTGAACTCTGGTAATTCGTTGTTTTCCTATTTTAATCACATGTACGTTAAACAATTCCAAATGTTTAAAATGAGTTGCGTTGCTTCCTTCCCTGTATAGTCCAGCGGAAGAATACTGCGGTAAGACCGCGGATGGATCTCTAAACCAGTTCGCCGTCGAGACAAAAACAAATCGAGCGGATGGATCTATGCTGCAGTAATGTGTAGATCCGGCTAAAACTGGTTTGAGCTGGTTCAGAGCGGACGCTCATCTAATAATAATGAATTGTGCAGATTTTTCCAGAATATTCGGAACTAAAACGACTTTAGCTATGTTTGACCTAGAAAAGTTATGACTTCTTTTTCAGAGGGAATGTAGTTCTGTCATAACAGCAAGAAATCAACAAACAGGGAAGATTGAAGTATTGGTTAAAAAGTATCTCAGTGTTTCTTTCACATGAGAGAGAATAATGCTCAGTTCACAAGCTATAACATTAATAAAATAAGGATTAGTATTTCGATAAAAGTGACAGTTATTTTCAGATAAATACAATAAGGTCTGAAAATTACATTCAAACAGCTGAAATAAAAATACTTATTTTTGTGACTATGTATCGTTCCCTAGCTGATGTGGAAGATGATGAGTCTCTTTGTTTCATCTGAGATGCTCAGAAAAAAAATATATATATATTTTTTTTTATTTTGAGTTTTAAGCTCACAACTTCAATGTTGGTGTGTCCTCACCCAGAAGGATCTAGACGTACTGCACTGCGCATTTTCTGACACTGCAGTAACAATTGTGGTGGGCAGAGTTTACTTTCCACTGAATACAAGTATTGACACAGCTCTGATTATCTGAACAAAGCTGTACTTGGCATTCCCTGGGCACTGTAAGGGCTTATGAACATGGCTGTAAGAAAATACGGCAACTAGTACGCAGGATCTTGCTGGCAGAAGCCGGCAGCTATCCTGCGTATTAAGTGCTCTGAGCACTGTACGCATGTAAGGTTTCTGCAACATTTATATGCGTGCAGAGTGTGGCGCAAAGGTGCGCTATTTGTTACTAGGACACTAGACAACTTGAGGCACCTGCATCCTGACAATGAAGAATGTTAGGTGACTGGTGCCACCTCAAATCTAGTAACAAAGGCAGCTAGGTGCATACAGCCATCTGCTTCCCAGCAATGAAGGACGCTAGACGACTTGAGTCACCTGCATCCTAAAAGCAAAAGGCAGATGGACACCTTCAGCCGCCTGCATCCAGGCAATGAAGGACCTTCATCCTAGAAACAAAGGCAGCTAGGCACTTTTAGCTGCCTACACCCTAGCAAAGAAAGATGCTATACAACTGGACCCACCTGCATCCAAACAACAAAGGAAGCTAGGTGGCTTTAGCCACCCGCATCCTAGCAATGAAGGATGCTCAGTGGATCCAGCTCCTTGCATCACAGCTGAAGCCACCTAGCGTTCTTTCTTCCTGGGATGCCGGCAGCTCCAATAGAGTACATTTGCACTGTACACATGTAAATGTTACAACAAGCAGTTTAAGTTTGGTGAATGTCACATTCAGTGCTTTATAATCGATTTGATACAGATAATTCATTTCCTTTACACCAAAAAGGATTGGTACTCACTCATACAGATATCATCCAAAAAGGTATAACATTTATGTGTGCCATAATCAGCACTTCCACCAAAAGGTTATTGTCGTGTAGGTAATCGTCACACGCAGTGATCAAGTCAGACTAGAAATAACATTTTGCTACATTTAAGCAGGTTGCAATGTGTATGGTGTGACTGTAGAGTTCTATATAATCTTCTCTACAGCAGTCAGAGGTATTGTACAGAATCTGGTGTGCGGACAAAGGCTGGCCATACACGGCTCAAATTTCAGCCGCCTCCTGGTAAATTGGCCAAAATTACAGCCTTGGGCACCACCCGGCTTGACAAAATTTGATTACAAAATTGAAGGAGCCAGGGGAAAACTGTCGGCTGAACAGTGACTGCATCCAGGCTGCAATGATTTCAATCTACTCCTATGTACAGACCCTTCACAAAGCTTAAAAAAACAAACATTTGGTAGTTCTGTTTGAATCCTGAATTAGAATTGTTGTCTGTGGTACATGTATACAGACTTGGCTGTGCAAACCAGTTTTTAAGAACTGAGTCACTGGAAAATTCCTGGCTGCATTATGAGTTAGTTCCTCCCTGCCCCTCCTTTTCAGACTGCAGCAAAAGCAAGCCATTCATGTTGAGACATGTCTGTCTTACAGAGAATGTAGTCCCAAAGAACATTCTAAAGACTATTTAAAGTGTATATGAATAACGACTCCAGGCTACTTTCTTCAAAATTTCTGACTAGCCTGAAATCTGTATGGGCAGTAACAATGTAACTGTAGATAGCACATTTGTTTCTCTATAACAGTAGAAAAAGACAACCATAAACACGTTTATACATTGTTACAATACTCAGTTATGTTAGAACCAGTAAAACAAGAGAAATGTTATAGGTAAAAGAGTTGATAGGAATCTGTAAAACTGACTATGTTCAGTAACCTTGTAACTGTAGATAGCACATTTGTTTCTCTATAGCAGTCGAAAAAGAAAACCATTAACACATTTATACACATTGTTACAATACTCAAAGTCAGGTTAAACCAATAAAACAAGAAAACGTTATGGGTAAAGGAGTTGATCCTAGCAGAGGGATGGTATGTTTGGGTAGGCACCAAAGGGTGTCTATCTTCAGGTTCCAGGGATAGGAACCTAGCCCTGTTCATAGCTACATTTCAAAGTGGAGTAAGCAGAATTTCCTGAGATATGAAAACTAGAAGCTCTATAAACAATAATTGAAAAATTGTCAGGACAGTCCCAGAAGATGTGCATGTGCTCCATTACATAGAACAAGGACCACTGGCAGCCGGTTGCGTGTGCATGCACATTTGCTGGAGCACACATATTTTCATGAGCATGCTAATTCATGAGCGCACAGTGCACAAACGTATTGTGTGTACAGGCGCATAGGCACACACGCCTAATTCCAATCTTGGTGCCAAACGGCCTAATTAAGGAACAGAGTTGAGCTAGGGAGTTGCAAGAAGGTCTTCAGCTGTTACCCTGTGACTGCAATCCTGACCTACTTCCCTGTTGCTGACCCAGCCTACTCTCTGCTCTGTCTCCACTATGGACCTCTGCTAGTTTATGGCATGGGCTCATGTCTTCTGACCTTCTGGTATGACCTGGGCTAGTTCCAGACGATGGCTCATTTCTGTTGACTTTCTGGTGTGACCACGACTCTGCCTGCTAACCTTCCAGCTGTCTGTCTCTTCGGCTACTGACCTCCGCCTGTCCAAACCGAACTTCCAACCTGCTGATTATTCCAGTGTCCTGGCCGGCTGACTTCTGGTCTGCCTTTCCTTGGGGATCTTCCAGTCAGTCTGCACAAGCTCCTGATGGCAAAGTCTGCTGTCAGAAGTTAGCATTTTGTGGACTGGACTCCTGGCACTTGTGCCATTCTGTGCTCACTGCCTCACTGTGCTCTGCTCCAGGGGTGCCTAGACCACAGGTCCAAAGAAAGCCCTCTTGTCAGTTCGTCCTCCAACTAGGCACGTGATAAAAATGTTCCTAAAGCAAGAATGCAAGAAACATTTTATGCCAGTAGAGGTGTTATGAGGTGCTGGTGTAGCCTGACATGCTTGCGCTCCGGTACAAGACAGAAGTCAAGGTTCTTGAGCTTCACACCTGTACCCACTGGTTCAAACTTATTATCATCACCCCTATATAACTTCTGCAATTGTTTCACCCCCTCTATACTACCTTCTGTACCTAAAGTCTCCAGCTCTCATGGCCCCTATTCTATATGAAAGCAACCTCATGCCTATAAACCCCTCCATTAAGCACAGAATTCCCCATCTCCTCCAGGAGAAGAAATGTAACCATACACTTTTCTCAGGAAAATGTGGATATGGTTGGACAGGTCTTGTATCCTTCTTTCTATCATTCCATATCATTCCTTCCTTCCTCCTTCCTTCCTACCATTGTACTGACTGACACGGTGCCTAAACTTTTGACTGTCTCAAATTTATATTTTCCCTATCTCTTATATACAAGTACATAGTAACTGTTCAGTAGTTATTTTCTGAAATATATCCTGTTTCAATTTTCTCTGTGAAAGCGTTTTCACTTACACACCCAACAACACCTGTAGCTTAACCAGGGGTATCCAACCATTCACAACTGTATATTAAAACTTGTAGAAAGAAAAGTGGCTGATCCTTTAGATGTGAACATGCAAATACTAAAGCGTTAGCTCAGCAAGCTATTCAAACCTTTTGTATATGTCTACACGAAAGTTACACAGCTGTGACAACTGCAGCTAGTGTGACAAACCATGGAAAGAACGTCACAGCTATTTCTGTACTGGTACAGCACAAGGATTTGAATATCAGTGAAAGGGGACAGGGAGAAATATAGTTTTCATTTCTACATTTGTTCCAGGCAAATTATTTGATTGGTACATTTATTTTGAAGCAAACATTGGGCTTTTCTCATGCTACAGGTGGTTACAAACATTTTTCCAGCTTTTTTACAGAACTAAATTGCACTCTCTCACAACAAAGTTAATTTAGGGTGTGGTCATGTGTTATCCTTAGCAGCATCTATAAAGAGATGAATATTGAGCATTTAGACTCCATTGTAGCTTCCATACAGCTTATAGGTTGCACTCGGCACGCGATCTGCACAAGACATGCAGGCTGGTTTTCCCATAGCAATGAAGTAGGAAGCTTGGAACCTTGCTTATGTGCAACCTACCTACTCCCCCCCCCCCATGAGGGTCACGTAGGTTGCCACTCCCTCCACATTCCTGCGGTCACCTGTTATAACTGTGTCTAACACCATGTTTGGTATGAAACATAATATGGTATATCATGCCACTGTCAGCTTGCCATTAGCATGGTTCATCAGGTTGGTAGTGTTGAGTGGATTATAATAGCTAATATGTCAGGCACTCATTCTAATTTGCTTTACTGACAAATGGCCGTGCTGTACAATAATCCTTTTACTACCAGACCAATTGTTGGAAAACAGGGCTTAGTCTATATGTTTCCAATCTGTAGTTATAACAATGGAGTAGAGATGGCAAAAAGATTACATGGACACTGTGCACTGTCCATGGAAAGATCTTTCCACATACTGTCTACATAAAATAAACCCCAAAAATGTCAAGGCAAAATCTCAGTATGCACCATTTCGTTAACAAGCCTTGCAGATAGAAGGTCCATTTTTTGCAAAATGTGATCTTTTATGAAGTCCTGGCATCTGTAAAATCTCCATTTTTTTTGTACTGTGGAGAATCTGGGAATTCGTAAAACCTTTTAACAAGCCCCCTAGATAGCCATACGTGAAATATTTTACTGTGTATTGGACACAATGATTGCATCATATGGCCTTAGCAGAACACTTGTAGGAGGACCTGAGGAGTTGGTCATTTTTAGCCAATTTTCTGCTACACTGCACTAAGGCCACGTTCACACCAGGGAGGTTCGGCCACATTTGCCCGTGCTGAACCACCGACATGGACGATCCCATACATTGCTAATGGGGCCGTTCATGCGACCGCACAGCTCCGCGCGATCCGAACTGCCTGCCGCCCGAAATGCTCCCTGAGCCTTTTTTTGCACAGTTTCCATATAGATTTCAATGGAACCGCACTGATCAGCGGAGGTTTGGGCATTTTTAATTGCGTTTCAGTGCTGAAACTCAATTAAAACCGCCCAAAAACGCCCTTTTAAAATTCGCGCTGAACTGCAGCCACCCTGGTGTGAATGGGGCCTTACTGACCTATTGGCAGTGATCTGGCATGTGCTGAATGATGATTGTATATGTTGAGCAAATAATGCAAGGGTTTCATTGTTTTTTTTCCCCCTCATATCTTGCGTGTGTTTACACATTGTATGCTTATTGTGAAGGTAAGGTTCAGTAGAAGCTCCCAGTACAGGTTGTTTTTAACCTTTGCATGTTAAAACAATTTATTCTATTGCCAGCCAATATTTTGCCGCCTTTACATGCTATCAGAAACAAAAACCATTCTGTTCAATCTGCTTAACGAATTCATTAGCATTCTGTGTCCTTGGTGTATGTGTTCAGGAAAATTCCATTCTGGCTGCATTCCGAATTAGTTCCTCTCCCTCCCCCATCCTTTTCTGAATGCAGCAAAAACAAGTAGGTCATGTTACTGCAGATCCGTGTTAAACAGGATGCAATGGCATGAAGTCAACAACATTGGGACGATACAAAATGTTTTGAGCTTGTGTTTAAAAGGTCTTTATAAGCGGGATTCAATCAATCAGAATTTCTAATTCACTAGATCACTATCGGCATGGACTTTGTATGCTCTTCCTATAGTTTGTGAGTGATCTCCATTAAACAATTACAATTATTTATTTATCTAACGCCAACATATTCCGCAGCGCCGTTTTTATCGTTTAGACAAGACAAGTAAGAAATACTGAGAAGCATCATTGACATACAGAAACATTAGGTGAAGAGGACCCAGCTAAAACGAGCTTACAATCTAATGCTGGGCACACACCTTACAACCATTGCAAGACTTTTGTCTTGTGATGGTTGTCAGGTAATTTAAAAAAACGTACAATCTGCCTATCTTGGACAGGCAGATCGTACTTGCGATGATCACAAGCCGCGCCCCCGTGAGCGGTGGGCTTCCAATGACCGCAATGCCGAACGGGCAGTGTGTGCTTGCGCACACTGGCCCGTCCGGCTTTTATCTTAAGAACATGCTACACACCCGCCGAACATCGTACGGTGCTCGCCGGGTTTTCAAACATTTTCCTAAGATAAAAGTAGTGCGACCTTACAGTAGTAGAGGTCGCACGGCTTCCACACACCTTACGATAATCGTACGATCGCGGGTTTTCCCGCGATTATCGTACGATTATCGCAAGGTGTGTGGGCACCTTTAGAGGAAAGGGACCAAAGACAAAGTGGTGGGGAAGCTGCCCATACATTGCAAATTGGGTCTTCTGAGACTTCCCTTTCTCAGCAGCAGGCAGACCAATCTAAAACCGCTTTGGTGATTCATGGTGATGGCCAAAGCTGTCAAAAATAGACAGACTGGTCAAATGTTAAAGGGTTTCTAAAACCTCCGTTTTCTTTGCATATATCTACTGCTAGCAAGCAGTAGATATATGCAAAAAGTTTTTTTTTTTAAAAACAAAACGCTTTAACAGCGGTTTAAACTTAGCTGTGTCTTCGCCGCGCACTCTAGTCCGAAAATCTGAAACTGCTGGGGCAGCCGCAAAGCATCTTGGGGCGGGCGCATGCGCAGTTTGGATTTTCGGCCGGGAGACGAGGAGAAAATTCAGACACAGGAATCTGTTGCACTTTTTCCATCTGACTATAGGCTGATAGAAAAAATAAAATCTATAGAAGATCTATAGGTGTATGGCCAGCTTAAGGCTGGCCATACATTGCTATTTTTTTCTTTTTCAACCCTTGGGCTGAACGAAAAAAAAAAAAGGAGCAGATTCCTCCATCAACACTACGAGTGTGTCGATCAAGGAATGTCGCTGTTTCCATTGTATTCTGACAGCGGCCACCGGACAAACGTGCCGCCCAAAAGGGTGCCGACAGCACTCTGTCCTCAAGAACCGGACGAAATTTGCACAGTGTATGGGCACCCTAAGACAGGAAGAGTGTTACTGGCCAGATCACAAGGTGAAAAAGAGAAGGGCTAAAAAAAAAAAGTTAATGAATGTAGCCATCACATTTAATGATTGGAAAACGGTCATATGTGCATAAAATTCTTGGTTTTGGGTTTAGATACATGTTAAACCCAGGCTGGCATAAGTGTGCATTCGTCAATGACTGTGCTAGGGACATTAGACTATAAAAATTATTTTCGTGGCAGGCGCTGTACACTGTTAAGTTCTTTGGAATTTTTCAGTGCTAAATTGATGTATACAATAAATATTTAAGAACTATTTTGTATATGAATTCTGTGAATGGTAAGAAAGGAAAAAATAATAATTGGCTTTTGTTGAAATAAATGAACCTATTAACACAATCAATGTAAATCTTAATGACCTATTTGTGTGCATGAAAGAATCTTTCTCGTCTATTGCTGCCCTTGGTTAGCATAACCATTCTGCCTACGTGTTTTATCCAACGTCTCTGCTGGTTTCTACATTGTAAACATGTTCTTTCCCATCCCCCACCCGTCATAAACAGGTACTGCTGACAGCTCAATAGCAGTTAGCCAAGATAACAAGCGAACTGATGAGAAGTTTCACATGATTTGTTAAAAAAACAAAAAGGCTATAAACAGTAGAGGGCAGAAGGTTTTTGAGGTAGCCACAAACAGCCTAATAAAATTAAAGCTCAAACTTATGATTGTCTGGCAGTTTTTGAGTTGTAAGAGATCCTACCAAATGATTTCTGGTATAGCTAAAATAAATGATCAAAAACAAAAATGTAATATATTGGAGGCTTACCAGCCAGGGATGGCTATTTTCATTTGAAATAGCCAATAGCAGATTGGCTATTGAAACACTGGCAACTGAGCAGAGGAGCGAACCTGAGAGAGAAAGATATCTCACAGTATTGCTCCTCTGCTCAGTGGGCGGATGCAATAGTCAGCCTGCTATAGGCTTTTGCAATTTGAAATAGTCTGGGGCACCGTGGGTGGGTGAGTGGTCAAGGCTGCGCCTTAGGCAGCTGCCTAGTTTGCCTAGGGGCAGCACCAGCCCTGTTATCAGCCCTCACTTGTGGTGGCTGCATTATTTTTCTGCAAGTTTAGAAATAAATGACAGGTTGATCCTAATAGAAATCCAGTGTCCTTGTCCCTATGTAATGGAGATGAGGAGAGAGGGATGTGTTTGTAATCCAAATCAGGAAAGCGGGCCTGGGGTAAAAGGCTGTTCTTTTATAGATAGAGGACAATGACTGATCATTGTCACTCTGGGACAAGAAGTGTATTACTGGCAAGATCATCATGTGAAAATGAAGAAAAAAAACCCCTTAAAGAAACTAAGACACCTACCACATCTAAGGACTGCAGTATATTACATTTTTGTTTTTGGCTTCCGATCAGACATGAACAGATCCCCTTCTGATTGGAGCAAAAATCAGAAGTGATGCAACTTTTGTGACAACCGTGTCTATTCAGTTTTTAAAACCTGAAGTAAACGGACCGATGTTAGGTCTATGGGGAGTCGAATATAAGCAGACGTGTCCGTTTTCATCTGGTTATCTCTGATCCATCCCAATCAGGTCTGCCAAAATTGAACTCCGTTACGTTTTTTTTTTCCGGAGTCAGGGGTAATCAGGTGTAAACAGGCACGTGTCCTTTTACATCTGGCTGTCAAAAGAGTCTCATTGGGCTTCCAATCAGATCTGCCTGAAAAACTGACAGGCGGACTGCCAATGTGAAAGGGGCCTTAAGCTGGCCATAGACCTATTTTCTATAGATTTTTTTTTCTATCAGCCTATGGTCAGATGGAAAAAGTGCAACAGATTCCTCCATCTACGCTAAACTGTGTGGATGGAGGAAACTCCCACTGGGTCAAGCTTCAGTATCTTTCTAGTCGGCCACGCTGGCTGTCAAAACACCTGAACAATTTGATTGGATGCAAGCATATTTTGAGAGCTGGCGGGGCCGACTAGCAAGATACTGAAGCTTGGCCCAGTGGTCTAAGGCCAGCTTAAGGCTTAAGGCTTTGTTGAACACTTGACAGTCCTGGGTCTGCTAGGGCTGCTAACATCACATGCAAGATGGTTGCATGGTCTACACACAGGTGAAGAATATGCATAAAGTACATTAAATGCACATGTACTCTTATGAGAAGATTTTGGTTAAAACGAATGCTCTGGCAACAAGCTCTCTTCACGTGCCTATGCAAAATAATGACTTGCTCAATAGTCACCATTTGAGTATCAATAAACCTGATCTTGCAGGTACTGGAAAGTGGAATAAAGGTTCTGGGCAAAGTTTGTCCTATTGGTGTGGATGGGAAATTGGGATGTGAAAGAGTTGGTATAGGTGATCTGACTACCAGACAGGCAGCTTCTACATCCCAGAGAATCTTCACAGTCTCCTTGGTTTGTAGTGTCTAACTGCAGCATTGTGAATTGAAGTGCCACACTCCTTTTAACAGGCTATAAAAAGCCAACGCATTTTGGGGGCTCATTCAAATACCCCCTTCATTGGGGCATACTAAGGGAGAACATGCGTCACGACTGTAATAACTTGAAATTGGTTACCATTTTGTCCAGTGTGTAAGAATGCATAGAGCTCTTCAGCAGCTGATTTGGCCTCCAGTCACAATTGCATGATTGCAATGTGAACTGCGCATGCGCGCGCCCCAAGATCCTTTGCGGCCACCCGAGAATTTTCACATTTTCGGACGGGAGCGCGCGGGGAAGACACAGGTAAGTTTAAACCACTGTTAAAAGGAGAACTATGAGGTGCTTTTCACTCATCCTCATAGTTCTAGCCGACCTGTGACAATGAGACTGTCACAGGTCGGCTCAGTAGATCGATCACTTCTCGATCCTGTCACGGCTCTCTGCCGTGACAGGGGAGGGACTGGATCCCCCCCCTCCCCGATCCTCCAGCGCTGACTGGTGGAAAGACAGGGGAGGGGGCGGGTACAGCTGGCTCTGCCTCTAGATAGGCAGAGCCAGCTGTCACTCACGTAGCTGGGCGGATCCAGACATAATTGTCGGGATGCGCTTCAGCGTCTCAGTAAACTGCGGCATCTCAATATACCGCAAGCTGTAGCTGACCTGTGTAGCCTACCATTGCTGACTTTCTCCAAAAAATGCAAGTTGCCTGGCCGTTTCCAACCTTAATACTTTTTCTGTCACTGACCTACAACAAGCATGTAGCAATGGAAGTCAGAATATCTAATCTGTATATGTGTTTGGGGTCAGTAACTCATTGACAGCCAGGCAACTAGCAATTCTAAATCATAAGGTCAGCAAACAATGACAACTGAAATATTTATCTCAGCACAGGTTTCCTTTAATAGAGAACTAGCACTGTAAGAGGTGATCAGCAATTGCAGCCTACATATGTCTCCCAGTACAGGTTCCCTTCAAATTTAAGATACATCTGCACTTACAAGCTGAAAGTGCCGTCCCACACATTTGTAATACAATAACTTTCAGCAGCTGACGTAATGGAAAAATACAGCATAAAGGTGGCCATACACTCTACAACCATCGCAAGACCTTAGTCTTGCGATGGTTGTACAGGGATTAAAAAAACGTACGATCTGCCTATCTTGGACAGGCAGATCGCACTCTCGATCATCGCAAGCCCGCCCCCCTGAGGGGCGGGCTTCCGATGACTGCAATGCTGAACGGGCAGTGTGCGCATGCGCACACCGGCCCGTTCGGCATTTGTCTTCCGAGCACCGTTCTAACCAGCCGAGAATCGTACGATTCCCGGCTGGTTTTCGAACATGCTGGTTCGACGGAAGATGTGCGACCGTACAGTAGAAACGGTCGCACGTCTCCGTTCACACTGCTCGATTCTCGTACAATTGCGGGATTTCCCGCGATTCTCGTACGAGAATCGAGCAGTGTATGGGCACCTTATGACAGGACAAATGGTAACAAAATCCCACACAGCCATCTAGTGAAAAAAAACTTGCTTTGTGTGTTTTTGTTCCTCATTTATGTATGCTGATGCAGATGTACTACTAGTCACTTTATGATGAGTGAGCAAAAAGGAGCACCAAAACTCTGCTAAAGTACTGCTTTCAACATAAAGTGCTCTTTTTTACAGACTCAAAAAGAAGAGGTATATTTTTTATTTAAGGGAGAACTCTGGGATAAGCACATATTTTGTCTAAGTACAAGAGGCATGTGTATGCTTACTTGAATTTTGGTGTACTTTGTGTATTTCTTCCATATCTGTACAGTAATCCAATGTGAAACTCCTCTGTGTAATAAAGACCAGTCAGTGCTGCTCTCTCTCCATGTGCAGGGTGACTGGTCTTGTATCTGCCCCCACCCCCTCATGCAGTATACTCATACTGCCTGTAGCGGGAGGACCTGCTGGGTGCCTCCCAGAACTCTTCTTTATGTACAGGCTATGTACAGAACAGTGATAATGTCACTGCTACTTTTACAAGGTAATATATGGGTCTATACGTGCATTTGGTGCATACAAACTTTTTGTCCCCAGAGTTCAGCTTTAAAGATAGTGGGGAGAGCCATGCAAATGATTCCAACTATATATGTGACATAGTGGCTGCCAGGAGAAACAACAGCACCCAGAAGGGGACACACTATACGGCACACCTGTACATGTTGGATCACAGCAGCACAGGTAGCTCTGTGAGAAAGAGGGCTAGTTCACACAAAAGCATATCGCACAGTGCACCTAGTGTGTGTGGTACCGTGCGCTAGCTGCATTCTAATGCATTTGAATGGCACCCCAATGCGCGTGTGTGCGGTTCCACAATGAGTGCACTACATTTATGTGTGAATGGGCCCTTCAGGGGCCGGAAAGGTATGAAACAGGTTCTCTTACAGGATGCTGCTTTGTTTTTTCGAGCTACAGGGTCACTTTACAAAGAACTACACCATTCCAAACTTGCTGTTAAAGGAATTCAAATGATAAATTGTAGACATTAAAAAGGGCCTTTGTGGTACGTTAACATGTGTTGCATTAATGCAGCTCTTAAAGTTTTTGCAGGCATATGGTTTCAGAAAGAGGAAACAACTGTTGTTGGATTTTTGTTTCTGTACATCAGCTACTCTCACTGGAGCTCTTACAGGATGTTGATTATGTGGAACAAAAATAGTGTCTGTACAGTCAACTGCTCCCTCTGGTGGCTTCCCTCTAAAATACAGACTAGCACAGGCAAACTAGGACAAGGAAACCTAATATTTGAGAGATTATGTACCCTTTGTATTGTTACAGACTTATCTGATCAGGATTTTCACCTTTGTTGCAGAGCTTGGGGAGATTTCCTAATAAAGCTTCCATTAGACACTAGATGGCGGTGGGAGCTTCACAATGCAATCACTGATGCTATTTTTCTTTTCAGCATAGACAAAGATCCTCCGCCAGTTTCAGGGTCATGTCAGCTGAACTATAGTGGTTGACTAGGTACACCTACCCATCTTCTACTAAAGTAAACCTGCAGCCAGAAAAACATGTGATACGTACACTCTTCATTTATTTCAATGGGACTACTTAAAGGAAACCTGTCATGAAAGAATCTTGCAATTGCTGACTTTTTCTGTAAATGCTGGATGCCTGGCTGTCATCTTGCTTGCTTGATAAAATGCTTTTAATCACCGACAAGGAACACGTATGTACAAAAGCTAGTAAATTCACATTTTTCAGAAGTTCTGCAAGCCTCCTAATTTTTCTCATGAGTTTTACTTAGGGATGACTAACAGAATGAGCGCTTTATTGTGCGCTTTAAGTGCACCTGCAAGATAGCAAATCTTTATTCTGAAATTTTCTCCCTCACTTTACACAAAAACAAAATGTTTTAAATACACGCAAGTAAACATTGTGCATATGCATGGGTAAGGTAAGTATGACTGGGTCCTTAGTAGCAAGTACCTCCACAAGTCTGCACACTAAAGGTGCCCATACACCTTACAATTATCTGCAGATTTTCTATGGTCAGATGGAAAAGGTGCAACAGATTCCTCCATCTACACTTAACTGTGCGGATGGAGGAATCTCCCACTGGGCCAAGCTTCAGTATCTTGCTAGTGAGCCCCGCTGGCTCTCTAAATACCTGAACAATCTGATTGGATGCAGTCATTGTTCAGGTGTTTTGAGAGCCAGCGGGGCCAATTAGCAAGATTACAGAAGCTTGGCCCAGTGGGAGATTCCTCCATTCACACAGTTAAGTGTAGATGGAGGAATCTGTTGCACCTTTTCCATCTGACCATAGAAAATATGCAGATAATAATTGTAAGGTGTATGGGCACCTTAAGGCTAATCACTTGCATAGCAACTTGATATGCAAACAGCCAGTTTCCGTGCTTGCTACAAATGGTTTGCCCCCTCAGCCTCACTGTTGTATAGAGAGGCTGTCCATCACTGTGACGAGCCATCAGCTGGGCATGAGAGGCAAACCTGAACCAGAGGCCATAGAAGCTTGTTGCTCCTTGCATATTAGAAAACTCCTGTTTCCACTGGAATCTGGCCATTTTGGAAGATCCTTCCCTGCCAGTTGATGCATACTAATCCAAACATGCACATTTGTGAAAATTATCCTTCATAGGCATCAAATTGTCAACTCATTATGTAGGTAGCTTAACACAAAGCAGTCAGCTGCATCAATGTCACAATTTTCTGTTTACTGCGATTGCTAAATATATCCCAAACAGAAGACTGGAGGAAGTTGCACTGACTGTGGATGCTTCCTCCGTTCTCTTTTTAAAGTATATCTTTAAAAAATATCCGTCAAAGATTATTTAGGACTATCTAAATGACACTTCTGATTTTTCACTTCTGCCTCTCATCCCACAGCACCTTCCCTCTTTAAAGTAGGGATGTACCGATACTTTTTTTTTCCGGTTTTGAGTACGGATATCGCTACTTCTGCTGCATGGAGCCAGCTTCCCGGGTAATCAGGAAGCCAGTTGGTGTGTCATTACCCGGCTTTATGCTGTTTGGCCCGCTTGATGTTGATTGGCCGGGAAGCGGGCTGCCCAGCCATACAGCATGGACCCTGCCAAACAGCATGGAGCTGGCTTCCCGGCCAATTAGGAAGCCAGGAGGCGGTTCATTACCTGGCGCTCAGCTTCCTGATTGGCCGGGAGGCTGGCTCCATGCTGATTGGCTGGGCAGCCAGCTTCCCGGCCAGTCAGCATCAAGCCAGCCAAACATTATGGAGCCGGCTTCCCAGCCAATCAAGAAGCCGGGCAGCGAGTCAGTACCCGCTGCCCAGCTTCCAGATTGGCCGGGAAGCCGGCTTCCGGCCAATCAGCATGGAGCCGGCTTCCCAGCCAATCAGGAAGCTGGGTGGTGAGTCATTAACAGCCGCCTGGCTTCCTGATTAGCCGGCTTTATGTTCCCTCGCGGCACTGCCGGTCAGAGGAAATCTCCCTCTGACCAGAAGCTCTGGTATCAGATCATTTGGGCGAGTACGGCCTGAAAATTACCTAAAACCCGAAAAAGCTATAGATTTCCTGAAAGCACAGACCCTGAAAAATAAAATGGCAGCAGTCACAAATTTTTATGTCGCAAGATATTAGGGCAAAACTTTATCAGACCCAAGATTTCAGTAAACATAACACTTAAGTCAAGTTTAGTGCACAAAAACACGATGCATTATCCAATTTTTTTTGTAACACATAAAAGATGAGGTTGTGCTGACTAAACACCCAACACACCAAGCTTACAAATTGTGTGCGCCCATAAAAAGGAGACAAGATACGGTACCCCAGATTGTCCATGGGGCCGTACAGGTTATCAGCTTAAAGTTAACCATGAATATTGGCCCTAGAATTAATGCTTTCACTCTGGCCCATGTAGTGATACCAAACATGTCATTTTCGCACGTAGGTGCACAAGGCGCGTGCTTACGTTAATATGCTTGTGTTCATGGGGGACTTTACATTTAAAAATACAAAAAAAAGTATTCTATTTTACCTTTAAAACTTGTTTTTGCTTTACTTCATTGCTATCACAAAGGGGGGCTTTACACAGCTGAGTCTGTTTACAGTGGCCCGCTGCCAGCGACGTATGGCATACACTGTTGGCAGTGAAAGGGTTAAACCCATTATGCCCTCTTCCTAGCTCAGGTGTGTTAACCTCTCTGTACTGTGTCCCCAGCATATGTGATAACCCCTCAATACCCATTCCTAAACCTATGTGTGTTATCATCTCAGCGCTCAGTCCCCAGGCATGTATGCTATTCCATAAGCACCCAGCTCATGTAGGTGGACCCCCTACCTCTCACCACCTATTATATTGCTTATGCACATTAATGCCCCAGATGCCAGTACCCAGTGCATGTGTAATTACCATTCCATGCCATGTACATGAACCCCTCAGCATCCAGTCTACAGCGCAACTGGGATGATCCCTTACATGTATTTAGTGCACTATGACAAACTAGAACTCTGGTCCAGTGGTAATCTCATATTCATTGCCCCATTTCCTGTGTAAACATAACCCGGCAACAAAGCCCTGCCCCATCTCCCAGCAACACCTCCATTGTTTTTAATGACACAGTCCCTGTTAATAACCTGCTTGAATGTCTCCTTTTCAACCTCCATTGTCCCCAATTTCACTCACACACTCCTCCTGTTTCACTATGGATCCAGCCCATCACCTTTACAGTCTGTGGGCCACCTCAGTGGAGGTGGTGGGACTGTGTCAGCAGTTTTGTGGACCACAGTACTGTTGACACACTCCCCACCACCTCCACTGACTTTAAACCCCTATTCCTCCTCTGTAAAACACCCTTTGTGAAGAGCTTGGCTCTCATGCTGCTACTGTACAACTAGATTTCCACCGTGTGCATTAGAAGTTGCTGCAAGTCAGATAGTCTACTGCTACTGACTATGTCCCTGGTGCCCCCCAATCCTGACCGCATTTCAGGTTTTTTTTTTTTAAATGGAGGCTCAGCATTAGATGCGGGCATTACCTAGGGTGCTCTGTATCAGTGGCGTACCTAGCATATCTCACACCCCGGGCTAATCATCTTTTAACAAGCCCCCACCCCCCCCATCCAAAATAATTTTTCTGTAATAAGCTACATGCGTGACATGCCAAATTATGGGTGTGGACACATTGTGCTCACAGTGGGAGGTCTTACTGGGGCACGAACAAGAGAAGACATTAGGATTTCCTCATCTATGCTAAAACATTGTGGCAAGAGGAAGCCCCCCCTGGCTAATGTATTTAGCAGCCACTGCACCCACGGCTGCTGAATACTCTAACAGTGCCCGCATCTGACTGGGTGCAGACACTGTTCAGCCAACAAATTTCCACCCGGCTTCTTCAACAAAAGTCTTGTTTCTGTCTGTGACTCCATTAGAAGTCCTGATCAGGACAGGAAACAATGGGAAGGTGGGGGGTGTCAGTGACATATGAATACACAAACAATAATAAACCCTCACAGAGATTCCAACCTTTCCCCACTCTACTTAAATTTTTTTGCCATCTCTGCCCACATTGCAGAAATTTCCTCAACAGGGAACAGCAATAAATACATGTACAAAGTCTAATAAGAGCTCAGAAATATCTCCAGAAATTCTTAGAGGTTACAAAATGGCAGGACTCACTGTGTTAGCAGAACACCCAATACATACATGAGAGGTTCTAGCCCTCTTCAAAAAGAAAAAACAAAACAAAAAACTGGAGTTGTACTTTATAGAATATGACTGTATACCATTAGAGAGAGAAAAAAAAAAAAACACACTTTACTTTTTAGTTTCAATAAATATTTGGAATTTTTGGAATTTTTAATGATACAAACGATCCGGTGTAGTACTGCACATTTTTATTTACTTATAAATCATGTTTATACAAATGGCAATTACAGAACAACAAGTTCTCATGAAGTAGGATATTTTAACGGACATTTGAACTTGGATATTTTAAACTGACATATGCCATCTTTCCAGGAAGTAGCACAGTAATGTCCCATTATACCTCCCCAGGTCAAACAAAAATATACACAAACGTGGGAAGAAAAAAAACAAAAACTCTGACTCTGTAGCATTTAAACATTGACTATGTTCACGGATGTCTTTTCAGTTCCACAATATTTTTGTAAACAACAAAAAGTTAAGCCGTACTATATGCTTTTATAGTTATTTGGCACTTTTGAAAGCTGCTTTTTTTTGGAACTGTGCATTTGTGTCTTTATGAGAAAACAAGTATCTCTTTAATGTTAAAGTGGGACTCCAACGGAAAGAAAAAAAAAAAAACTTTACTTGTGATTGGTCCAGAGATGTTATGTGTAATGCTTTGCCAACTAGGTCCAGTGGGCATATCAGTATGCTAAAAAGGTTAGTTTGATTCCAGCACGATACTACTGTCAGTGAGCTTCCATTGCTTAGGATGACAGTTCCAGCTAGTGTACAGTGAAGGAGAGTAGATCTCTCTTCCCTTCCTTTTTCCCCATCCCTTCACAAAAGGCCTTGTATTGTTTTCACTAAATACAAGGTGTTCTGTGAATGGATGAGAGGAGATGTCATGGTTTACCTGCCCCTCCTCTCTCCTTGTCCACTCAAAGAGAGCCTTGCATTTGTGATTGGATAAGGAGAATGGGAGGGGGAAAGTGAGTTATTCTCTTCTTCACTGAACACTAACCAGAACCGTCAGTCAGAGCGGCGGAAGCTCATGGCTGACAGTAGTATAGTGCAGAAATAAAACTAACATTTTTAGCATCCCCAGCCTCTCTCCGGATGTAGTTGGCAAAGCATTATGCGCAACTTCTCTGGACCAATCACAACTGAAAAAAGTTCCACATTAATGCATTCTAAATTACACCTAAAGATGACCTGAACTGTGGAAGTTGTGCCCCAAATAAAGGAAAGTGAAAGGCAAAAGGGCTAGTCATCATTATTGCCGTGGAGCTGATCTTTTCCCCACTGCTGACTTACCATGCTTTACTTTGTGTGAAGGGAGCCATCTTGGTAGAGCAGGGACTTTCTCGAGCTGTACCCCTGTTGACTAGTGATCTGATGGAGAAATATTCAAAAAGCAAGAGGTGCAGAAATCATAGATCCACAGAATAAATGAAGCAAAATCAGGTAGATTCCTGTACTTCCTGGTACAGATACCTCTCCAGCATAAAGCACAGCGGCATCACCAAATTTGACTCCAAATCTCACAAGACTAGCAGTCAGAAGCAACAGTGTCTTCAATGATCTCGCACTGCAGCTCCACAGCTATGAGTCTCAAGGCACAGGAAGGTACAGGAAGTGCACTTGGATTTTTCAAGCGGAATTCAAGACAAAACGTAAATTTTTCAAGGTACTGCTTTGGCACAATTAACATTTCTAGTCGCTCCCTGTATCGAACAAATCTTTACTTTCAGTTCAGGTCCACCTTAATATCGGACATGTTCACTGTTGAAATGTTGTCATATTTGTTTACAATAGCATACATTTTTTATATTTTAGAACAGGTGCTTAAATATATGTATATACAGCGCATATATTCATATTACATCCAGCTAATCTCTTATGTGTATAGACAGAAGTTATTCCTATTTTCTGACATTTTCATTGAAATATGACCACCTATTCCAACATATTCATAAGGCCTTGTTGTCCTTACTCCTAACAAATCTGTAACTGAAATTCCTTGTTTTTCATGTGAATGAAATCATTATGGATGATTTTTAACAGAAAATCAACAATGCCATAAAGTATATCTAGAGTCAAATTTTTTTTCCCCATTTTGGATAGAGTAGGTTAGGGTTAAAATCACGGTCTTTTTTTTAATAGTTGCAATCTGTGTTATATGGGGGATGTATCTATCTTATTAGGTAGATTTCTCTTCACTTCCTGTCCTGTAGACTCAACAATGTGAGGGAAATCCCCTCTTAAAACAGTTGTCATGGAAACAAGCATTTCACTGTTTGGAAGATTTCCCCTCAAAACTTGTTCTGGTGCTATCCCAAAATGTTATTCCTGGTGACAAGGGTTCTAACCCCTAACAACTCTATCCAAATCTAAAAAAAAAATGTTGCCTTTAGTAATACTTACATTTTTCATCCTTCTGGTTTACAACAGAAGATAGTTTCCCTATAATCATTCATAAATCTCAACAGGTCATGTGTGTAATGGCATTGTTTACCTATGTTTGCAATGTACATCAGACGCAGGTCAGCAGATTCCCATTTACCTCAATGGTACAGTGTAAATTAACAGTTGTGATCCTGCGTTTGACCGGCTTAGTGTTTCTCTGAACGCAGCATTTCCTATTGTAGATACGTTTGCACTGCAGGTCAAAACGCAGCCTTTTGCATTCAAACACGTGTTTGAGCTGCGCTGTGTTCAAAAGTAAAAGCCACTGTTTAACAGCGCTGCCTTTGTACACAAGCCCTAACTGAGATGCCATCATGGAATTACAACACATAGGAGTCTATTTAAAAACAATCTGCAGAGCCATTCGCCCTATGAATTTCTGAGAATGTTCATTCTGTGCAAATAGAGGCAAAAAATGAACGCTCTTAGTATATTTTCTTATCAGGTATTACCCCATTATGGCAGCTAGATTATTTCCTATGCTCCTCAGCTCCATCTAGGGGCCATAATGCAGTATTACATTATATTAGACCTGAAAAGAAAAACATACCAAGATTGTTGTTATACAATTTTCCAGTACAGATACCATTTTCCGGTGCAGATGTTGAATGGGTGGAAAAAAAAAACCCAACAACAAGCCACATTCTCATTGCCACAAAATGATCAAACTTAGTCATAAGACAAAAGTTTTCACTATGTAAGAAATTGCATTCTACTTTGGAAATTAACTGTAAACCTGGCTGCCCAAATGTTTTATCCTGCATTCTTGAAGAGCCATTCCCTTTAGGTACAACAGCAACGTAAGGCACCTGAACTAAGGCCCCCTATTGTTTTGGCTTGGTCCATACAGTGGATAAGAATGTTCAGTGAAGTCACTTTGGTCTTTGCTTTTACTAGCTGCAGTTGGTCAGCTTTCACCAGAGCTGTCGGCAGGCAGCACAGATGCATAGCCGTGGGTTGACGGTCGAGTGAAAAACGATGCGGCTCTTTTGGGCTTCACTCGTTTAATTTCAGTGCCTGGGGGAAAAAAAATGTTATGCATGATTAAATGACACAAAGCAAGGTTTATGCCCACTTGATCAATCGCATATATGGCTAGGAAGCTCTTGGGTTGCGGGTTCCATTTACTCCCATAGCTTCACACCCTCAAATAAGAAAACACACTTAAGAGTTCGATTGCACGTCTGTGTTAATGACATCTACAACATTTGGAAAATAATAGCTTTAATGGATGCTGCACCTAAAAAAAGTGCTTGGAAAATGCTGTGTAGGTCAATCCAATAGCAACACAGATTTAAAGGGGTCAGTTCATTTAAAACAGATATTTTTTTTTTTGAAACCCGTGGACGTGCATCAAACTTCCCCCTGTGAACAAAAAAAGTGAACCGTGAAATCACAGCACACAAAAACGTGCACAAGGTCCTTCAAAAGAAGGGACCTACTTTCCCGACCCCCCGGGGCGCAAGGCTCCTGACAGGGGTTGAGACTGTTGGTCCACCAACCCGAAGGCCAGTGGACCCCGATCCTTCGGGCACCTGCCGCAACAGGTCCCTCACAGTACTGGGCAAGGGGGCTCTCCCGAAGAGAGACCCCCTTCCTGGGTGGGAGGAGACAGAGAACCCCGTAGGAGGCACACAATCTCCTCCCAGCATCAGGAATAGGCCCCGAAGAAACCTGCACCTTCAGCATCTGTGGGTCAAATTTAAAAATAAAAAAGTACCAAACGTGCATGGAGTGCATAAATAAATCTAAAGTGCCAGTGCACCACGCTGACAGGCCTTAGGGGCCGGAGTGCAAAAATATTGCCCCGGACTAGCCATAAGGCCTGACCAAGAGGCGTGCAGAAATAAGCAATATGGTGTGTGACCAAGTGCTACAGTGAGTCATGTGGGGTCCCATACCCAAGTGACTTTCTGAGCACCCCTGGGACGCCACCCCCAGGGGGCACAACACCACGGGCTTCTGCCGCCCCTGAACACTCGACCAAGCTTCGCATCTGTTCAGTCAGAAAGCCATGTACTGAGCGGTTCCCCTCTCACAGGAAGCCGCCCCAAACGCTCTTTCACTTCAGCGAGTACTAAGTAACCATCCTCCGCCGGAAGGACAGTTATTTTCGCCACCGAAAACTGATAAGAACAGATACTACACTTAGCCAAAAGGCCGAGAAGCGATTATATTTAGTTTTTGGTGAAGGCAACACATTTTAACCCTATAACCTTTAGTAAGAGGTGCAGCAGGTAAGTGGAATTTGGAAATCAGATACAGACATTTCACTGTTGGAGACCTAAGTCATATATAAAGCTAAATCTACTAAATACTGCAATAATGGTTTTTAGTGGACCCTTTAACCAGTTGACATCCGCGGTGTTAAACCCCCTTCCCATCCAGGCCTATAAAAGGTGCCGCGAACGAGCACATATAGGCGATCGGCGGGCTATGGACCCGCTGATCGCCTATATGTGAAACACCCGGTAACGGGTGTGTGCATTGATCGGGTCTTTTCTGCCCGTGCGTGCCCGCTAGGGGGCGCGCGCGAGCAGAAAAAAATTGCCGTCTGGAGACGGCAACCCGCAGATGCAGCAGTGCCGTCCGTCCATTTTTTTACTACGGGCGGACGGCAAGAGGTTAATGTGAACATTCAGAGCTATGTACATATCTCTGCATATATGCTTTTTGTTTATCAAAACAGGACCTTGTGATGTACAACTAGTCAACAAAAACCATATAAGATCAAAGAGTTAAATCAGACCTACATCTGAATGCCTTACCATCATCAACATAATCAATAGTGGTGAGATGCTTGATTCGGTTACAAAGAACACTCTCCTGTCTGTGTAGTTTGTTGCGTTTCTCAGAAACTGGTGAACTCCCAGGAGCAGAGTCTGGAGAATGCAGATCCGCACCTTGATTAAGTTCTATGCAATATTCAATCAAACCACTCATCAGCTCAGCCTAGAAAAAAACAAAACAGAATTATTGTACAAGTATAAACCAGAGCAGTATGTTCTTTAGGTGCAGCTCCAGACAAGAACCAAAATAATTCAATGAAATTAAATTATTCTCCAAAAAACATTGCCACTAAGATAAAGTCTGAATTTCCTCTTCATGCCTATGAGAAATACAAAAGGATGCTATTACTGGCCTCAAATTACAGTGTCCTTCCTCTGTCTAAGTCACAGACCCTGATGTAACAAATAAGTCAAAGAAAGGGTTAGAATATTAGATCTATACACTTGCTCCAGATCACTGACTGAGAATGCAGTAAGAGCTGAAGTCACACTTTGTGGTTGAGGCACATTACCATAATGCACATTAACACATGTAAACACATGGTGGTGCCATCCATTTTGATTGCAACAGCCACCAAAACACACAGTAATGAGCTACCATGCATTACAGTGCACTTTCTCCATTATGTTGACAGCCTATTCATGCACCAAAACAGCAAAATGTGAATGGTTCCTCAGGGGACACAGTCATGAGGGGCTGCCATTTCTGATGCAGACTGTTTTAGCTGCTAAAAGCACTTGTCAATCAACCAACAAGAAACACTGGCTGCAGTAAATTGGATAAAGGCAGAGGGAGACCAGCAATGACAGCTTACACACTTCTCTCATGATAGGTTCACTTTAATTCAAATAGTATAAATGTTCCCCTTCTCAGACTGAACAGGACTGTCAGAGGACCTCTGGGTGGCACCACAGCATTTTGTCTGATATTCTCTGCAGAAGCAAGATGTCATCAGCACACCGAAAGGACAGGTGAAATTAACGTCTTTTATTGACGCATATTGTCACAATGTTTTGGGGCCATCTAGGGTACCCTTCATCAGTAGGAAGTCATACCGAGTCTGATTAATGGGACCCTGCTAGGCCCCGAAACATTGCTTTCATTGTGACATTGTGATAATACGCATCAATAAAAGACCTGTCCTTCCGGTGTGCTGGCGACATCTTGCTTCTTCGCTGATTTCGCTGCGCCATCTGCAGTCATTTCAGCACCCACCTTCAAGGGGTTCCTAGTAAGGAGTGCAGTGGGATACCTATTGGACTTTGATATTTTCTACAAGCTCATTCTCTGGGTATAGCTCTCACTACATGTAATGCTTTTTTAGGCTACAGTGATGGTAAAAAAAAAAAAAGGGAGTCAAAAACCTATTCCTGAATGACCATAAATGTACACAATGAGACAATATTAGGCTGTAGAGAAGCTGCAAGGGGAAATAACTGGAAGTCTTTGGCTTGCAGAATTATAGCCTAGGGATTAGAACACCAGGCTATTGACAATTAAAATACTTAATACTTGTTGTGTAACTACTTGTTACACAACAAGTTAGCTTTTTAAATCGAACTTAATAATCGGCTAACTAATCAATTTTGAAAATAATCGTTAGCTGCAGCTCTATTGCTTTTCTCAAGTTATACCAGGATAGAAAATAAAAAAAAAACAAGACCATGGGCAAATAGATGTTGTCCCTCTATGTATTTGCAGGTTACATTTTCCTGGAATGCACCTTCAACGATTTGTCCAGATTCCTGGAAACTAATGTTTGCTATACACTATATTATATTTTGCTATACACTATATGCTATACACTATATTATATTTTTCAAGAGAAGCAAGAGATTCAGATGTCTTCTGTGACAGCTGCACAGTATATGTGAAACAGTATGAGCAATCTCAAGCCTTGTTGGAGATTTCAATAAGGAGAACCTCTTGCAAGTGAAGGATCATGTGTTCTTCTTTTTCACAGGAAACAAACATTATTGCATACACCAAACCTTTAGAGCTTGTTTCCACCAGCCCACGCGTCTACCGCAATGTCCTGTGCCCGAAATGCAAGGGATCGCATTTATAAAGTCTCCTTGCATTCTGGGGCGGGAGGGGACATGGCAGTGCCATGCAAGTCAATGGCACAGCAGACACGCTCCCCCGTACGCAGTATGATCGGCCGCACAGGAACGCGCGGTAATAAAATGCCCTGCATTCCAGTGTGGTGCGATCATAAAAAATCGTGCAGAATGCAAGGAGACTTTAGGAATGCAATCCCTTGTGTTCCGGCCTCGGGACATTGCGGTAGACGTGCGGGCTGGTGGAAACAAGCCCTTAAAAGGGTGAGCAAGTGACACTGTCCGAAGCCTGTTATAGACATAAGCTCTTTAGTTCTAAACTCACACCAAGGATTCTAAACTCACACCATATATAAACCGGGCAGGCCAATCCATTCAGTTATTAGTTGGCCATGACTTTTCCTTTCCATTAATATTGTGGATATTAAGTTAAATTTTTTTCTCAGAAAAATGTATTACGGTATATATGTATCCTAAATCGTTTTCCCAGCTGCAGTGTTGCAGCTTAATAAGTACGATACAATATAAAGACTATATTAAGCTTGTAATATTACCTGTTTGGAATATATTTTCAGCAGCTTGTTAACCGGTGTTCCTTCATTATCACCATCAAACTCCAACCACAGAATATGTTCTTCTCTATCTGGATACGTGTGATCCCAGGACAGCTCTGAATACTTCAGACTTATTAAGACATGCTGTAAAAAGACAACGAAAGCAAGATGTTTTGGTGAAATTTATCAAATAAAACTCAGTAATAGACGTTTGATTTTATCCATATATTGTATGCAGTCAATGCAAATATATTTAATGTAACAACTACAATAGCAACGTTGGGAATATTTCATAGCTTGGACATCAGTTTTTTTGTAGGTACATGCATCTATGGTTGTCTAATCAAATTCCTACAACTCTGGGCATTATATGAAACTGTTGAAATGATCCAACAATTTCATATACCTCTCAGAGACCTTGGGGGAGAAATCTCTATTCATGAGTTCCCAGCTCCACCCTTGGCTGTGGCCATTACAAAGGACTATCACTTTTATGCCCATCAGGGAAAAGTGCATAAAAGAGAATGGCAATCATGCTGCTACAAGAGAAGAGACATAGCTTGGGAGGTCTCAGCCTTGTCATTTTGATATTTTAGAATGCCAGGGAGTGATTCAGCATAAAGGTATCAATTTTAAAAGCAAGATTTCAGTACTGGGGAGGACTGGGCCTTTTTGAAGTGCACAGAGGTTTTGCAAATTAGGATTAAAAATTATGGTAAAACATAACAAAAACATACTGAAAAATATAGTGCATGGTACACTGGAATGAAATCTGAAATCACTGCTACAAAGAACAGGATATTGTCAGAGCTGTTTTATTGTTTACCTATAAGTCAATTGGTTTAAAAATGGACACAGTACTAGCTACCATACCATAAAATACATTGGTGTTTGGACATAACATAGACCCTTAAACCTGAACATTGTAACCTTATACATTCTAAGCTAATTTTATTTTGCCCCTAATCCTGGTATCAGTCCCTGTACCTCGGCATTTTCTCCATCCATAAACTAGGGCATATCTGCACTCTAAAAAAGCAAAAAGCAAAACAAACAAAATAATAGTTGATGAGTTTGGAAGGTAAAACTTCCAGCTGCCATATAGCGGTTGAGGCCTATCTTTAGCGGCCTCAACAATGTCAGCTACCCATGGCAGCTTTGTGCTTTTTAACCCATTTTAAATTTTGTTTGTCACCTTTTTTGCATGCACTTAATTTAAAACGGTCTTGGCTTAGATAGTCTCAATCTGAGATCAGACATCCCTCTTGGTATACAGTAGGCTTAAGGGAAAACATTGACTCTCACTTGCTTGTACGGGTGACAGAATCTCTTCAATCACACACCATACAAGTACACAAAGTTCAAATACCTTTTCCTTTCGATCAATAATAGACACGCCTTCCATATTGATAGCAACTGTCACAGTCTTGCGCCCAGTTCTGTTCAAAAAGCCCTGTGCTGGTTTGTCAATTTCTCCCATGAAAAAAGCACACCTGTAGATACACAACAGGTCACACTGTATAAAAACAACAACAGTTGTCGGGAAAAATGTAAAGGGTTTCCTGCTTTCACTCAAAGGCGATTAAAAAACCCAAACTTTTTTGGGGAGCTCTAGGAACCTGCAAGCATTCTTTGGGTAAGATGAGGGCAAAGATGGCACCTGTTTTAAAGAAGAATTCTAAGAATTATAAAGTGCAATGTACACTTAAAGTGACACTAAACTCAGGAGTTTCATCTTAAAAATCCATTGAAGTACTTTAACTGTAGCTTATTTGTGTATCACTCGGCTGTATATCCTCAAATAATCTCTGAATTTGTGCCGACACTGTCCTTCCTTCTGGAGGGTGGCTGCTTTTGTTTTCTTATGGTCCCTGTTGCAAAGTAGTCACCGCTCCAAGATCACTCCTGTAATAGCCAATTTGTATTGAAGTCATAGTCTAACTAAATGTGAGATTGTAGTTCATCACGTGAGCAAGCTTGGGGCAGTGGCTACTTTACAACACACACAGGGACCATGAGGAACAAAAGTAGCCACCGTCTAGAAAGAAGGACAGTGTCAGCACCAATTCAGAGATGATTTGATGATCTACAGCTGAGTGATACACAAACTACATTCTTAAGAATAGTTAGTTAAGGTACTTGGGTGCATTTTTAAGATTTAACTCCTGAGTTTAGTGTCACTTTAACTCTGGGACATTATGACCTTATAGAACAGAGCCAGGAAAACATTGCTACAGACATTTTTAAGGTTAAAAATATCTTTCCTACTGGACTCTGCCTCTAACCTAACCGTGTACTTACATGTTGTAGTTCAAAGTATACACTTCACGGAGGTGCCTATTTATAAATCTTATGCCCAGCCATATGCACAGCATTCTTGCCACTAGTTGGAGTCAAGGAGCATAGGAAATTCCTATGCTCCTCAGCTCCATCTAACTGAGTCTAGTCAAATAGACCCCAAAGTGTCGTTTTGATTTAACACATCTCTTCTGCTCAGCACTTTAGGGAGCTCAGTGGGCACTAGGAATGTGTGGCTTATTCCTCATTTTGACATCTTTATGAAAAGGGCCTTAAAGAACAACTCCAGGTTGGTCGCTGTGGATGACATCACCAGAGAGAATGCAAGTATTGCAGAAACAGCTGTTTGTTTATCTCTCTCTCTCTCGATATCTCTATCTATCTATATATCTCTATCTTTGTACCTGGGACTGGGGCTTTTATTTAAAATAAATTTTCCAGGCAACTGCAATGCTCTGCTCTCTCCTTAGATGTAACCAACATCCACTTCTCTCCATGCTGCTGGTGTGAGTCTATGGAACAGTCAGTTTTTGAGCTTGACATGCATTTCAGGTGAAGCAATTTTTTTAAACTTTTCCAAAGTAGAAACTCCATTTAAAATATGATACACTTTCTCTTCACATCATGCCACTTTCTTTTCTTGTCCCTCCCCTTTTTGCCAAAATTTTTAGTATGAATACAAACCCATAATAGGGAAGTTCATGGCACTTCTTCAGATACTCTTTGCAGTTTGTAGCTTCTCCCTCTTCACAAGTTTTATTTTCCGTAACTTCTTTGTAGGAGTGAAGTAGAGTCTGTTCAAAACCTGCCTGGCGATTCCCTCTATTAATAAAAGCGGTCAATAATCCATTCCTCTTTTTACACATATAGGGAGGAAGAAAGCACTCCAGCTGGGGTCTAAGACAGAAGTAAAAAAAAAAATCTAATTAAAATTTCTTTAATAATTTTTTTTATATTAAAACAGTCTACCACACTATAGATACTATTTTTCTTCCTTCATGATAAAATGAGAGCTTAAAAGGAGAACTATGACATGAGTGATTTCCACTCACCTCATAGTTCTAAGCCGACCTGTGACAATGAGACTGTCACAGGTCGGCTCAGTAGATCGGGAGGTGAGAGAACACATATGGGGTTCCCTCACCTTTCGATCCTGTCACAGCTCTCTGCCGTGACAGGGGGAGGGGCTGGATTCCCCTCTCCGATCTGCCAGCGCTGACTGGCGGAACGGACGGGGGAGGGGGCGGGTACAGCTGGCTCTGCCTCTAGATAGGCAGAGCCAGCTGTCACTCACGCAGCTGGACGGATCCCGTCATCTAAGTCGGGATCCGCTCCAGGTGCGGCGTCTCAGTCGCGGTATACTGAGCTTAGGGTAACGGGAGGACGCTAGTTTGTGTCCTCCCGTTACCCCAAGGAGAACTATGGGGAAAAACCCTGACCCCATAGTTCTCCTTTAATGCTTCGCTATGTGGATGCTGCAATACCACTCAGTACATAGGAGCTGGAGGGGCTGTACACAGAAACAACTTTAGTACGTTACATTTGTGTTGCAAATGTCATGTGAATAGCACCCCATTTTAAAACAATATCCTCCCTATCAGGCTTGTTGTTAAAAAAGCCTGAAAGCTCACAAATGAAGTTTGAATTCACCTCAGTAAAGGTTTATGTACATGTCTGGTAAATGTGCTGCACTGTAACATTTGCTATGCGTAGAAGAAAACAAAGTTGGGTTTATAGTGGTCTGCTCAGTATGCAAGCCAGCAAGCATGTCTGTCTGCCTGTACCCTTGAGCGTTTTGTCCAGTCCGAAGCCAAGGAATTAACAAACCAACTTTTCAAGGAACTAAGCACCACCAGTCCCTTTGCTTTGCCAAATCAATGCAATAAGGCTCCCTAGGAGCCCCCTAGATTCTTGGCTCATGAAGTATATAAGAAGGTAGTTTCAGGAAAGGTTTACACAGAGTAACACTCCCATTGCATCCCAAAATGCAAAATGCGGCCTCCGTATCCTACATAGAACCACCCTGTATTGCATTGTAGCATACTGTAGAAATAGGCCATACTCAAACACCATGACCAGACATTAGACCAGACCCCCTTAGCATACTGAAAAAATGCCAGGGTGTGCCAAAATATAGCTCAATGAGCTATGCCTTTAAAGTGGCTATCTGCAAAATGTATACTGAAAGAATGGTCTACTTTCATGACAAAATCTTTTAGCAGCTATTGTACAAAATAAGGGTCAGAAAAAAAAAACAAAAAAACCCCAAAACTTACATTACCTGATTAATATCCAGGAATCCTCCAGGACAGC
This sequence comes from Nanorana parkeri, assembly GCF_000935625.1. Taxonomy (NCBI): domain Eukaryota; kingdom Metazoa; phylum Chordata; class Amphibia; order Anura; family Dicroglossidae; genus Nanorana; species Nanorana parkeri. Next base: position 170,381 of record NW_017306421.1, on the reverse strand, counting down.
ACTTCAGAGTGTGGCTTCGCCACTTAAAACAAGACATTATATATACCTCAGGTAAATTAAAGATTGAAAGGCAAACAGTAGAGCATACCGTGAATTTGTTTAAAACCTTAATATAATGTGAGGGAATTTCCTGTTGTCTTGGAAGATTCATGGAAATGGTGTTACCGGGTAACTGTTTTCCCCAGTCATCTTCCTGGACAGCAGATGAGTGAGAAATAAACTTACTAGGGTGGGACTATACAGAACACGGTATTTCTAGCACTGTGGAGATGAAGAGCTGAAGCAGTGAAGTTGCATACCTGCCACCTCCTCGTCCATTCTGCAAAAGCCTTGTACTTTTTCACATACTGGAAGGCGTTCTGTATATGGATGGGGATGGGTGTGTGACTGGAGCCCTTCACTCACAGCTGCAGCTCTTCATCCCCGCGCTATACAGTATACTACACAGTAGTAACAAGTCATGATGCCACATCTTCAGGTTTCAACACTGCCCATAATCCTGCACATGAACATACTCTGCAGTGTAAAGGTGGCCATATACCTTATGATTATCGGACGACACTATTCGTCCGATCGAACCGTCGTACGATTGTCATACGACGGCCCCATGATGCCCCGATTATCTCAAGGTTCAATTAGGCGTGATTAAAGAAAAGCACCTGAACGAATTGCTGTAATCAACCGCACGTATTTTCGTTTGCGCATGAGCAGTGTAGATCGTACGATTTTTGACTTACGGATACGCCAGTAACCTTGCAATAATCGTACGATCGACCAAAGTTTTCAAACATGCTTGAAAGACAAAAGTCGTACGATTGTACAGTATTTGCGGTTGTACACTCCCCATACACCTTGCGATTGTCGTACGATTAGTCGATCGCATACGATTATCGTACCATAATCGTAAGGTGTATGGGCACCTTAAGTATCACATAAGACTCCTGTCTACCTCTGCAGCAACCTGGGCTATTACCAACATACCTAACAAGTCATGCAAGAGGTTTATAATGTGGTACAGGACAGAGACACTGCAAAACAGCATAATGACTACACAACATCATGTAAACGGCCCAGTGTTATAACCTCAGGCCAGTAAAGACACTCCGCAGGGGGAGGAAGGGAGTGGAGGTTAGGATCATAAAGGAAGCCCTCTTCACTGTAATCCCACCTATCCAGGGAGAATCGGAGATGGAGAGCTTGGGGGTTTTTGCAATTCGCACAAAGACCTTGCAAAACTAATGTTCCTATGATGTTTCTGCTAGGCCTCAGGTAGCACGTATTACAGAGGCAGCAAGTCTGTACTTGTCCTATTATTGTCTGTGAACCTTGTTTCATGTTTTAGGTGAGCAAAGCCACACTCTCTCATGTGTTTTCCTGGAAGATAAATGGGGAGTAGGGGGGAGGGTTTATGGTTTACACACACAAAAAAAAAAAAAAAGAAAAACACTTATTGGTCTCCCTGCGACTAAACAGATAGCTTAATAGCTTTAGAACAGTATTTCAGTTTTCTTAAGTTACAGGTTATGTGAACAACCCCATCTTGAGTAATGAACCTGAATGCACTACCAGAGGCTGGTAATGCTACATGACAATAGCACTTTAAACTTGTTTAAACCCATGTTGATGTAACACGCCTTGAACATAATTACTGGGTTTATCTGCTGCTAGCCCAGTGACACAAAGTAAAAGAAGCAGTGTAGGATGGGAATGGAAAGTGTGTACAACAGTAGCTACTAGAGGTGCCCAGAAATTAAAATTTAAAAACCGAAATGACAAAAAAAAAAAAAAAGAAGAAGAAGAAGAAGAAGAAGAAGAAGAAGAAGAAGGTCAGGCCGAAACCGAAAATGTTCTCTATTTTAACTTTTTCAATTTTTAAAAATATTTAATCTATTCATTTTTATTAAATATTTTTTTCTTTACTTTTAGGGCCTGTTCACATGAGTTTCAGGTCCTGATCAGATCCGGATAAGCAAACGCGGTGCTATGTGTTTTTTGATGCGTTTTTGATGCGTTCGTCAAAAAAAAAGATTTTTTTTTTGCTGGAGTGGGGCTGTCAGTATGTTAGCTGCAGTGCGTTTGACGCGTTTTACGTTTCCGGACCGTTTAAAATGTGACATGCAGTATTTTTCTGTCGTAACGGACTGCGCACGTCAGAACTGTAGCCCATAAAACACATTGGGATGCATTTTTAGTGCAGGAGCTTACGGATCAGGTCAGCACAGAAAACGGACGCCGCCTGAACAGGCCCTTAGGGGCTTCGGGGAAATATTGGGGGTCTAAAACAGACCCCTGATATTTCCCTTTTAAAATAGAAAAAGAGATTGAGGACACAGAGTCCTCAATCTCTTTTTCTGTGTCCCCTGTTATCAATGAACAGGAATCCTTTATGAGTGTTCCTGTTCATTGATAACATGGTATGTTTACTATAACTACAATTATGAATGAACAGGAGGGGATATAGATCACTCCCATTCATTCATAATTGAGGTTATAGTAAACATACAATGTCCTCAACTATTTACAAACGCTCAGCAATCACTGACCGCTGAGTGATTGTACCTCACTCTCCTTCCTGCGTCATTGAGCGAGCGGAGCTCAGCCTGCAGTGACAGTGCTGGCTGTCTGCGCCCACACTGCTCTCCTCTGATCAGTGACAGTATCGGCCGCCTGTGACATTTTCTTTCCTCCCCGCTGGAGACAGAGCAGCGCCCAGCAGAGAGGAGAGAAAGCGTGGATGCACCGCTATATATCGGCAAGAAAATGGCACTTTCGGCATGTAGCCAAAAGTGCCATTTCGGCCGATATATCGGTGCATCCCTAGTAACTACAAGTGATGGGTAGGCCACAGCTCACATCATTGGTGTTCTATTATATTGCCCCTTCTCTAATCTTGACCCTTGCTGATTGTAGAACCTCCTTTAAATTTAACAAAGTCATGTTAAGAGAAGGCCTACCTAAAATATCCAAATTACACAGACCCTTGCACTATATACTTTTTGGTAGATCTAAAAGGGGATTGTACAATAAATTGTAACACATATGGTTACCTTTGTGGCAAACTTTTCGCAATACTATAGTTAGCATCTCTTGCCTAGTCTAAAAGAATATGTACCATGTTTTAAAGGTGGTGACTGATGACTGACTGGTGGTGATGCTTTTATGTGCTTCTCTATAACCACTAAAATGTCATCACTACTAAAGACATATGAATAAATACTACAGGTTTATGCCAGGGGAAAGAAGCAGCCCAATGTTTCGGTGAAGCCGAATGCCAACTTGTACATAAAATGATCTAACTGCTGTAAAGAAACAAAAAAGGTAACCCAGGAAACATACCCTCCGTTATGTACTGGCGTGGGAAAAGAATTTGGGTTTTGTAAAACTCCTGCTAAGCTGAAAACTCATTTTATCCCTTCACTCCCCATTACCATGCTTTAGATCATTCGGAGCTGGAATGTAAACATTTGCTGCTATGTTGTCCGCTGCAGAAGGATAAATGGTTGGGGCCTGGGATGGGGAAGGCCAGTTCCAGAGGCCCTGGCTTTGCAAAATAGAAATGAATACCATTTTAAATGTGTGCAGGAGAGCATAAATAAGTGGAGAATTTGGTACAGGATCTAAAAATATTTGGGAACAAAAAAAAATCCTTTTAAAACGGTCTGCACACTTTATAATCTGATTCAATCTCCTTTAGATTCACCTCCAACTAGGGGCTTCCAATTAGATATAAACCAAATGGATGGTTCTGGTAGGCCCATGCACTGCATAGCAATGGGTAATTCTAATAGAAGACTGCAGAGAAAATAAACAATTCCATTTATGATGATTTTGTTTCCTTTAAGAGGGATTCTAGCTTACGTATTCTCTTTTTCTTTTAATTCTGTATTTAGCATATTTTTATGAATACAGCAGGGTACATACAGAATAGAATGTGACACAGCACAAGTTGTTCAAGTATAATCATATTGGAGTTATGCTTGCAAAGATAAGACACTGCAGGTGGAGGAAAGAGGAAACCTCAACTAGGCATTTCGGTCTTTGTACTCAAACCATAGATAAAAGTAATTGGATTTGTACAAGTCTTTATCTTTCTGGCAAGTATAGTTGCGCTGTGTCAGATGGGCATGCCAGAAGAAAGGGGTTAGGCGGGCCGGAGGAAAGACTGTGGGAAAAGTGATATTTTCCTTTGCTGCCTAGGACAGATAGGGCACTAGAGTTGATTCATAATAGAGTTATGGACAAGGGTTTAATACTCCACTGAAGAGGTCAATCAGTAGCGCCATGTTTTCTGAAATTGCATAACCTGGTTCTTGAGGGAGTGAGTAAGGTCTTCCATCTCTCATTTTATTTAATTTGGCTAGCCACTGAGATGGCATAGGGGGGCTAAACTGTTTCCATATTAATGAGATGCAGGTTTTGCCCGCATTGAGTAGGTGTAGGAGCAATTTTTTTATTTAGTGATGTCATGCAGGTGTAAAAAGGTACTTGTCAGGGTCAGGGGCCAGGTCAATATCTGTAGGTTTTGCAATCAATGTGCTTTCTGTGGTCCAGAATGTTTGAAGAACATTTGCCCAATGCCCAATTCCAAGATGTGTAAAAAAATGTGTACCATCCTCTCAGTTCCAGTGCCAACATATGACAGTCATATGGGAAACAGTGGCTGAGAGAGACTCTCACAACCCGAACCACAGAAAGTGCAGGAAAAACTCGTGATAAACTGAAGCTGCACAGTGAATCGCAGTTCAGGTGAATTGACAAATCTACCTTAGGTAGGAAGGAAGCTCTGGGCCTGAACAGCTCTAGAAAAGGGCCTCCAACCGCTTATCAGTGGGTTCCTTGAAGTGAGGTGCAACTTGTAGCAGAACGGTGGTTGCTTTGTAAAGATGAGGCACCGCCGAATCCACAAACGGCACTGCTCACTTTTTAACAAAGTCCTCCTTAAATGGATAAAATGCTAAAAATGGCTTGTGGGAGGGAGACACAAACATCCTGCCTAGGTGTCAATCTCAATAAAGACTTCGAAAGCGGGTGCAACAGAAAGGTTTTGGTGGTCTTAGGAGCTCTAAAGGACCCCAAACTAGGAACAGCACTAGTGAAAGCAACGGGCTGATTCCCGAAGTTCAAAGTGACGCATACTACGGCAATAAGAGCCGAAACAGTCTCCTTTAGTTTGGGAGTGATAGCAGAAGACTGACTCCACTGGGGCAAGCTAATCTGGACAGGACTGGGCAGACTCTGAATCAGACAGAGATTACAGTAGCTAATGGCTCAGAGGTCACTGGCAGATCTGATATAGAATCTGCAGAAGAAGCTGCGGGAGCATGCTTGTTGTCCCTTCTTTCAAAGTCAGCAAACATCTGTGCTATTTGGCCTATAAAGTCATGCATGACTGACGTAAAAACCTCCATGGACACAGCAGAGGAGGTGGCCACACCCAACAAGGCTAGGGAAGTCTCAGAAGATAGCAAAGACTCTAGGAGCAGAGGGCAAGACGATTCCAGGCTGGAGATGCTGGCCACATCAGTAGGCATGCTGCAAGCAGCACTAGAGCCACTAGTGGAGTATGAGCTGGGGGCACTTGAAACAGAGGGACTGTTCCCTCTGTAGAAATAGACATGTTGCAACCACGGGGTGGTGATGCAAGATAGCTCAGGGTATGAGGCAAGGCCTCAGGTACTCACAGAGCCCGACTGCTAGTAGATGGTGTAGGGTCAGATGGCCAGAGGTGGCCAAGTGAAGAGAAAGAGAGCTTAGATTATATGTACACGACATGCCATCCATTACTGGTTACTCCTTTCACAGTAAAACCAGAATAGAGAAATTTAAGGCACCCAGAGGAGCAACAACAAGCTAGCTCCTGCAGCTCAGCCCAATCGGCCTAATCACAGGGTAAGTCTTCAGAGACAGGCAATATCAATGGCTATGGATCTGGAAACTGCTCCAAGCCTAAACTGTTACCAAAAATGGGTCTTGAAAGCACCTAATGCAGAACCAAAAGCCTAAAAGGTCACTGTCAGGCTAACCCCACACCAGCTCAAGCAGTGATGTAGAGTAAAAACGTGACTGAAGAGAAAAGAAAACGCTAGCAAAATAGTAAGACTTCTACCAGCAGAGCTGAAGGAATGCTGGTAAAAGGAAGGGGTTACCTTGGACTGGTTTACAACTTTTGCTGGCCAAAGTCCAATTCTCCTGTATGCGGCAGTATAACCTGCCAGTTAATGACGTCCTGTGTCCCTCAATGGACGAGAACAAAATTGCATTTTTAATGGCGCAAGTAGAAGAAAATATCTGTTGATCATATTTAAAAAGGTACGTTTTTACAGAACAGTAACCATCAATGTTTTTCAGTTGAGAGATAAAGTATTTTGTGCATAGATATTCTTAAATGATGATAGTAAGGTCTGAAGAACCCCACACTGTGTGGAGAGAATGGGGGTAATAGTACTGAACATGGTGCCACACTCAGATTTAAATGTCATATCTATGCTGGGCAGCCAGGGAAGGTGACATATTTGACAAACCATAGTTCGGTTCAAAAGCATAACAAACTTAATTTAGCAAAGGTCTTCAGAGAACTTCTGATGAGGCCCTGTCGTAAACGATTATGTTATAAAGAGTCTGGAGCTGATCTACAGCTGAATGTTCATGCACCTCAAACTTGCATAACTACTACAGTAATGGAGTTCCATTCCTAAAAAGTGGCTACACTAATGCATAAGAAGATACCACTCAGACACAAAACAAGCCCATATTGCAAGGTCCAGAAGGCTAATAAGATACATTTCCTCTCCCACGCAGCAATATCTCACTTGCTAACATTGCTAGGATATGCGCAAGGCAGCATGACGACATCAGCAATCTCATTAACAGGGAGACGCGAAATAGAGGGCCGACAAATATGCAAATCCAGCAGTACATCGCCAACACTGAAAGCCCAGGATAGGACTCATCAGCTGAAGCACACAATGGCAGGATCACCAGGTCAATTCTATACATTTATTATAATTGTAGCAGGTATGATAGTACATGTAAAAACATTCTTTATTTTGGTGTTTTTGAGTTAAAAAAAAAAACACTTATCTTACTGTTGCTCATGTCAGTTTCGTAATATTGTTTCATTAAATATTTCCCGCACTATTTTTCTTTTAAAAAACTAAGACATCGTGTGTACACAAATTGCCCGCACGTATATCCCTAAAATACAAACGAAAGAGGCCCAGGTGGTTCACCGTACTGATCAAATTGCGCACGCTTTTCAGATGTATTATGCAGATCTATATAACCTGCCTGTGCAAGGACCATCCCCACCGTCCCCGGGCCACCCAGACGATGCAGCCTCTTATATTGTGGCCACCCCTCTCCCGACCCTCCCACCGGAGGCTGTGGCCCTCCTTAAAGAACCCTTCTCTGTAGAGGAGGTATCTGCCGCCATTAAGGGGCTTCCTGCGGGGAAGAGTCCTGGACCGGATGGCTTCACGGGAGCTTTCTATAAGCATTTTCAGGAGCTACTGACCCCCTTACTCCATACCACCTTTAACTCTGTTTCGGCCGACTGCCCCTTCACTAAGCAGTCACAGGAGGCACACATAACTATAATTCCTAAAGCAGATAAGGACCCTACTCTTTGCTCCAATTATCGTCCGATCTCCCTCATCAATGTGGATCTCAAATTGTATGCGAAAATCCTTGTGACTCGTCTTAGTCAATACATTCCATCCTTGATCCACTTGGATCAGGTAGGATTCGTCCCATTCCGCAAGGCCAGGGACAATACTATCAAGTCACTGACACTTATGCGATATGCTAAAGCCTCAGGCCTTCCACTGTGTCTCCTCTCGGTGGACGCAGAGAAGGCGTTCGACCGCCTCAATTGGAACTTTTTGGCCCTTACTCTCAGGCAGATCGGACTGCCCAAATTGTTTGTGGACAAAATTATGGCCCTCTACAATTGCCCTACGGCTCGGGTGCGTGTTAATGGCTCCCTGTCTTCTCCCTTCCTCATTCGGAATGGTACTAGACAGGGATGCCCACTATCCCCGTTCTTATATATCCTGGCGATGGAACATCTGGCGGAAGCCAATAGGTCAGAACCACTCTGTACAAGGGATACAAATCCGAGATCACCATCACAAACTAGGGCTGTACGCAGATGATGTTCTGCTCTACTTATCCAACCCTCGCATCGGACTGCCTTCTCTATTGGGAGAATTTCGTAGATTCGGACTTGTCAGTAACTTTAAGGTGAACTTGCATAAAACTGAGGCCCTTAATGTTTCCCTCCCCTCGTCTGAAGTTACATATCTCCGGGACACTTTTCACTTCAAATGGCAAGACACGGCCATCAAATACCTGGGTGTATTCCTAACCCCCGAACCAAGCAGACCTCTACCGTCTGAATTTTGCCCCACTTCTCCAGTCTACTATTACACGCCTACAAACGTGGACCTCCCTGCGTCACTCTTGGCTGGGTAGAATTGCCCTCTTTAAAATGGATATTTTACCCCGCTTTTTGTACCTCTTACAAACTCTCCCCCTTGTCCTGCCAGCTACTTTCTTCCGGCAAATATGTTTATAACCAGGTCATGGGGACGAACCTAGCAGCCTCACCTAAGATTGCTCTCCTCTCTGTTCTACCTGGCTCCATAGACTCCGTTAAGAAGGATCTACTCCGCTTCTTCCTGGCCGCGGTCCAGAACGTGATACCACGCCATTGGAATACGGTGATCGCCCCAACCTTGCCGAAGTGGGTTTGATCATGCGCTTTGAAGAGCTGACGGCCCCCTGATGGACTATTGACTACTGCATTGCATTTATTATGTCTCGGTACGCCACCCCAGGAGATGAATGCGCCATTGGGTCCGGTGGAAACCCCTCCTCTCCTCCCCCTCTGCCCTCCCCACTAGATGTCTCTCCCTAAATGTTTCCCACCCCGACTTGCCTCTCTATCTGGCAAGCACCCCCCCACCAAAATGTTTTGTCCCCTTCGTCCTGTGATTTTTATGTGCTTCGTTCCTTGTCCTCTTTTCTTAATGTTGTCTGGTTGGATGGGAGACAATGCGATCATGTTACCCAGTCTTAAAGGTCTCCTGACCGAGACATACATAGCTGTTACTGAAATATGACACCTAACATACAATACTTGATTCAATCTGTGTATCCCCGTGTTCTAGGAGCTGAATGTATCTATATACATGCATATGCCTATCTCTCACGATGGAGTGTATTTACGTGACTCTGTATTACATTGATCTCCATGTTTACATGTCTTTCATGTTAATTGTGTTAAAACCCTTAATAAACACTTATTATTTAAAAAAAAAAAACGAAGACATTAGGAAATATACTCCTGTGAAGTTACTGTAGTGTAAACTCTGTTACATTCCTGTTTGGGCATGGCAGCGAGCAATAAAAGACATTTTTAAAGGGTCAGAATAGCAACGGCAGATGTAGTGAACAGTTCACATTTTCTTAAAACGCGGTGGCGGCAAACATGCGTACAGGCATATGTGTAAAGGGTTAAAATGCCACAGTAATGATCACTCTCAAACTGCGGATGCTTAAATTGTTGTCACGTAAGCTGGAAAATCTCTGCACAGGGGTATGCTAATCTCCACAACTCATAAGAATAAAGAAAAATATGATCATATAAACATGGAAACATATGCCCATACCTTAATGCGGACGGTGTATGCTTTTCTTGGTTATAAGGACCCAGTTCTAACCGGCACGCTAGGCCACCCAACAGTTCACAATCTTCCAAGTCACAAGGGTACTTGCCCTCTAGGACGTTAGATTTGGCCTCTTCATATAGCAGCCGCAAAACATACTCATTAGTGATCTAAATGCAAAAAAAAAAAAAAAATCAACATTTCAAAATGCTACTTTAGTCCTGATATTGTCATGCATCTAGCTGTCAGGAAATGTGGTGGTTTCACTTTTTTTCCAGTGTGTAGTCATTTCTTTAACTTCTATTAAGTCCGCGCTAAGCAAAAAAGTAAAAAGTATTCAGTTGATTTACTTGGAGATTTCAGCAGCTCTTGAATGAAAAAAGCAGAGAAAAAAACCCCAAGTATTTTAAAAGCTTACTTGCGGTCAGGGCTGGATTTCCCAAAAGGTCAACCGAGGCCCGGCCTATCACCTGACATATAAAGTTGTGGGCGGGTAGTTGTTTTGTACATTTAGCCCTGCTTTTTGGCAAGCAGAGCTAAACGTATATAGCGCAGCCTGCTCATCCCCCCCCCTCAGTTAACCCCCACCCAGGGGTGTCAATAGGCCAGGTGTCACCCGCAGCCGTTACCGGGTGACAGCCCGCCATGACGTCACCGTGCATGCATGGCCACCTTATTGATACCTGCTGGGGGCCATATTGGTAATGGACGCCGGCAGAGAGAGGAGGGGACAGTCACCCGGCGGAATAAGGTATGCCGCCGGGTCCCCTCCTCTCTCCTGAAAGTGCCCGACTCTTCAGAGAGGGGTGACACCATAATGACTGTCAGTCATTTTGGTGTCACCCGAATAAATCGTACTCGCCCAAATGCACCAATACCTTTCCCGATACCAGAACTTCTGATCAGAGGAAAATTTCCTCTGACCGGCAGTGTCGTAGGGGAACATGGAGCCAGCTTCCTGTGCGATCAGGAAGCTGGGATGCAGTAATGACCTGCCTCCCGATTGGTTGGGAAGCCGGCTACCCAGCCTATCAGCATTGAGTTGGATGTTCTGCAGATTCAGAAGCCGGATGATGACTGCTTCAGCTGAGAAGCGTTAAGATACCAAGGTGGGATCCAGCCATGTGATCATTAGGGTTATAGCGGGGGACACACATTACTAGCTATTATTCTGTATTCAAGGGTTTTCCTATGTTTAGGAACGAACAACCCAGCTGCCCGATTGGTCGGGAAGCCGGCTCGATGCTGATTGGCTGGGAAACCGACTTTACAGCCAGCCAAACAACATGGAGCCGGTTTCCCGGGCAATCAGGAAGCCGTGCAGCATGTCAGCGGAAGCACCGTTACCAGTGCATCCCTACTATACAAATACGTCCTGGCTTTTTGTGAAGCCTAGGATCTTGCAAGGAGCTTTAGACTACATGGTTTAATGACAGCACATGTTTACTTTAAGAAAGCCTTGTCACCTACATTAACAGCAACAAGTACAATTTTAGCCACTGCGATAGAAAAAAAGATATTCACATTGAAACCAACAATTAAAAATCTGGTCTGGTTATGAAGCCAAGCACCAAAACAGATACACTTTTGCATCATGATTTCAAAACCCTGGAAAATAATTTCCGTGTACAGTTTATGAGTTGTATAACTTCTTATTAACTCACCTGAAGTTCTCGACATTTAGGAAAGAAAATATTTCTGCGGAACTGCAGACAAGGTTCATCTGTGTAAAGAACACACAGGAAGCATAAAATGTAGTTATTGCAGGTCTTATAGTTATAGCTTTAATTCCTTGTATAGCAAACATTCACCACACCCCAAATAAAACAGAACTTAAATCACCAGCATAGAAAATGTAGAGAGGACAAGCACCAATCTTAAAGCAAACTGTCACCACATTTTTATAACTTTGCTTCCCTGTTAACAACAATTTAGTAAGTAAAAATATAATTCATGCTCTTACTATTCTACAATTACCAAAGCTCAAATCTAATTAGCTGTTGGAACACACGCTACTGATTGTTTCACATCTACCGTGTTTCCCAGAAAATAAGACACTGTCTTATATTTTTTTTGGCTCAAAAGAACACACTAGGTCTTATTTACGGGGTAGGTTTTTTTTTTTTTAATGTACAACAATGCACACATATTCATGTAGAAAAGTCTACATGTATTCATGTACAAAAATATGGTGATCAGGGCAATCAGGGGTGCCGTGCCTTCCCAAGAGCAATTTGGTAACCAATCGCTGGCCAGAATGAGCGAAGCGCGCTTTCACTATCGATTCCTCACAGGCGGAGTGCATTTGGTATTGCTCCGCCTGTGACAGGAGGCGGCGCTATAGAGGAGGCATTAAGCTTATGCGGCTCTGCTCCCTCCTGTGCCGCCTCGCTTTCTCTAGCGCTGGCTTCCTTGGCACTGCTGATTCTCTCCAGCCTCTCCCACGGCTCTTCAAGTTCCCTCTTATGCCACCACCGGCCCTGGGAATGGTCACAAATAGGTCTTATTTTCGGGGTAGGTCTTATATTTTAGCAATTCCCAAAAATTCTGCTTCATTACACGACACCCGGCTTCCTGATTGGCCGGGAAGCTGGCTCCATGAGCATGGACCTGGCTTCCCGGCCAGTCAGGAAGCCGGTCAGCGTGTAATGACTCGCTGCCCGGCTTCCTGATACTGGAAGCTCAAGTATCGGAGCATTTGGGGCGAGTACTCGCCCAAATACTCGGCATCGGCACAGTTACTAGTATCGGTGCATCCCTACATTTAACATTCAGAAAGATAAAACAAACCTCGTGTTCTGCTTACCCAGTGGAATGTCCTCAGCCGAGCAGTTTGTAAACCGTGCCAACAGATCATGCCATTGTCGGCAGACTTTGTAAGGTTGATGTTTTGGCTTCAGTTGTACCTCTACGAAAAAAAAAGTAAAATGTAAATGAGGAGATCATAGCATTGTGACTGCATGGATGTGCAACATGGCATGTTTATTACCCAAAAATGGAGAGACAAGCCACAGAGCAAAGACTTCTTGGGCAAAATCAGGGAGTGAAAGGACTTCACGGATAATTCTATGCAATTCATGTGCCGTCATGACAGAAAGGCCATCCACCGTCAGCGGAACTGTCGCATCATTCATAAGGTATATGATCACATCCATTGCTGAGAAGAGAACAAGTGAGAAAATGGTTACCGATATCATTATAAATAACTTAGTTCAGCATCCTACCAATCGCTTTACACTGTGCATGGCCCCTCTAAGTCCACTATTTTGTTTTTTCCTGTATAAAGATCAGAGAAAAAGGAAACAACCAGGTTACAAATATCATTTATCTAAAAGTTTTATTGATATGGGCTAAAGCAGAACAGATTGTGCCCATGATGTACATCAGGAACAGAAGCAGTTATGTAAACACAGCTTATGTCTGCACAGGGCAGGGATGCAATGTTTGTGTCAGGAAAGAAACAAAACTAAATAGATTTTGTATTTTAGTACTGTAAGCATTTTCACAGCTGTTTAGGCTTTGGTTTTTAAAATATCAAATATAGACCATCTGTCCCATAAGGACCAAGACAGACCAAATCTGTTATCTTTGAAAAGCCTTACTCTGTATACGGAGAGTCACAAAAAAAAAAGGGAGGCCCAGACAAAACAATTCTTTTTATTGCATAGAAAGAGTTGTAGGGCAGGTGGTGGATTTGGTTACCCCCCCCCTCCCCAATCACAAAGGGGTGCATAAAGTTTATCAATGATTCACTAGTAAAATCTGCCCACTAAAAAAATAAATAAAAAGAAAATAGCTAAATTCACCCAAGTTAGAGTGGACAGGATTCACCCAGCATTTTTTTCTTAGGATTCGTCCTATTTATTAAAATTACATTTACTGGGTGACTCTTGTTGGTTTGAATCTTGCCAGAAAAAAATATTTACAAAAGCACAGTAGCAGGTACTTTTAATCTCTGGAAAAATCGTTGTGGGAATATATTGGGTGAACCTTGCTGACAAAAGGACATTCTGTTTTTTGTTTTATTTTCCATGGTGCTGAAATTGTGTTTTCTACATAGGGGACCCAAATTGTGGGGGGTTTTTTTGAGCCAGCCTGTTGCACCAGGGATGCAGGCAGGTAACCCTATAGTAAGTGAGTGGCAAGTGTGCAGCCCCTCCTTTCCTGCTATGCCAATATCATTCGACATGTCCTTCAGCACTGGACGGGCACTGGGCTCTTTGGTACCCCCTGTGCCCAGGACGGGATACCAGCAAGGTGGTGGGGGTGCTTACGTCCCAAAATCCCTGCCCTCCATTAGGGACAAGTAGGTGTTCACTTCCTCCCTGATGAACTAGTGTTAACCCCTAACTAGTCCACTGATGCATGCGAGTTAAAGAAAGTTAAAAAAAAAAAAAAAAGAAGATACAACACACAAGTAAACATGTCTCTATTATTCTTTTGTAATTAACATTCACTTTTGCTAGATTCAGTGATGTCCAAAGATGTTCTGTGTGGTTGGAGGAACATACCCTTCCCTCCTCAAACTCCCATTTAAGCAGTGCCAGGTTTCCCGTACTGTGCACAGTTTCATGTACCCAGGGAACTTTAGGGATGGAATTCCTTAAAGGAGAACTATGAGATGAGCGATTTCCACTCACCTCATAGTTCTAAGCCGACCTGTGACAATGAGACTGTCACAGGTCGGCTCAGTAGATCGGGAGGTGAGGGAAAACATACCGGGTTCCCTCACCTCTCGATCCTGTCACGGCTCTCTGCCGTGACAGGGGGAGGGGCTGGATTCCCCTCTCCGATCTGCCAGCGCTGACTGGCGGAACGGACGGGGGAGGGGGCGCGTACAGCTGGCTCTGCCTCTAGATAGGCAGAGCCAGCTGTCACTCACGCAGCTGGGCGGATCCCGTCATCTACGTCGGGATCCGCTCCAGGTGCGGCGTCTCAGTATACCGCGAGCTGTAGCTCGCGGTATACTGAGCTTAGGGTAACGGGAGGACGCTAGTTTGTGTCCTCCCGTTACCCTAAGGAGAACTATGGGGAAAAACACTGACCCCATAGTTCTCCTTTAAGATGTCATTGGCATATTTGGACTTAGTCCATATAAGGGCAACACCATCACATGGATTTCCCTATGATGTCACTGCCCATATTTGGATTTAGTCAGGAGAACCACTTTTCCTAGAGCACCCTGGGCACTTAAGTAGTGCCTGCCACTGGTGCGGTTTTAAGTGCTCAAACATTGTTTGAGCAGGGAATAAGGGTGAAACTTTGCTCCTCCGACATAAGGCAAGGGACATCTTTAGAAATAGCTGGACCCTGTAAAGGTGACGTTTAGTTAGAAAGGGAAAAAACAAAAGTTTATTTACATGTGGTGACTTTTTTTTTAAATTTCTTACATTTTTCACTTACTTGCACGCACCTGTAAATTAGTTAGATGTCCAAGTACACTGGGGAGGGGGTGACTACCTGCTCACCCCATGAGGAAGCCGGTAGGTGGAACATGAGCCCCCTTTGCTAGCACCCCATTCTGGGCACCAGGGGTGCCAAAGAACCCAGTGCCAGTCAGCATTGGACTAGGGTGCTTTGGGGGAACATCTATTTTTTGATGGAACACTCCTCCAAGCACCCCCATTGCTAAAGGGCATGTGGGTTGGTATCAGCATAGAAAGAGGGCTGCCCACCTGCTGCTTCATTACTAGAAAAACAGCCTGCAAGCCGGGTGTGCCGGGCTGATTTATTCAGGAAGGGACACTGAAAAATAAATTTACAAAAATAACATATTGTCTGTCAGCCATCACTGGGATGTGACAAAGTGAATCTCCCCAGTGGGCATTCAAATGACAATGCAAATCTGACAGTGGTTCTAACTCTTCACCATTCTACACACACAAAAAAAAAACCCTTCCCCCACTTCAATGAATTGTACTAAGAAATCTCAGCAGTTCTGCTATTAGAATCTACTTTATGTATATTTGTTTTGAGCTCTCCAGCTGTATGCACGCAATTACGTTTCTGGCTTTAATTAGATTTAAGATATATTAAAACACCCACACCCCTTTAATACATACTTCGTGTTCCTGAAGAAGAGACACTACTTCGCAGCATGTACTCATTTATCATTGATGGCGGTGACGTTCCACTTCCATCCATCTATACACAACAAAAGAAATACAAAAAAAAATTAAACAAATATTTATTAAACTTACATGGTTCGGGGTCAGTTTAGTTTACTTTTAGGCCTCATTCACACACAACGCAAGAGCAAATTGTATATTGCGTATATGCGCGTGTATAAGCACATACGCGCGTATATGCAATCCCAGAATGCATCATTTGTAATAGAAATGTTAATGAACTGAACGAGCGTACATGCGCAGAAAGTGTGCAGAAATACGCTGCCCGGACGCATCTCGGTTCCATTCTGTTTTTGCGCATTTTTACCGCTCCATACGCAGCTATGTGTATGGAGCCATTTATTTGCATATGGTATAATACGCGCATGTATATGCGCGGTAGTATGAATGAGGCATTAAAGTATGTATATGGAGATGTTATTTAGTTCTGGAAAGCGTAGAGAATGGTTCGAGTAACAAGTAAAGAATAGATACTAAATATGTCAAGCCTCAAAATTGTGTGTGATCACCAAATGCCCAAAAAAGTATACATAAGCTGACAGCGTCCTATTAACCAGTGACACTGTGGGACTAAACACGAACTTGGAGTGTCCCCAGTATGGACACACCAGCCTCAGTGACGTCCCCCCACCATACGATAAATTCACACACCTGTTTGACAGGTACACGAACCTGGGACCATTGACACCACAATGTTGCGCTAAATGCACAGTATCCATTTGTATAACACACCTAATGTGTGGCACCGTGCGTTGCCATTCACTTGAATGGCACCCCAATGCACCACCTGGTGGCCATACACTGCAATATGTAGTACCACAATAACACGCACTGCACTGAAAACAGGTAGTGCATGGACTACTTTTTATTACCACATGTTCTACAAGGCACGGACCCTTCGAGGCGTGTTGGGATGCCATTTACATGTATGGCAACGCAGCTAGCGCATTGTACCACATGCTAGGTGTGCTATGCAATGCGTTCAGCGTAATGCTAGGGGGTTAATGTAGACTCAAGAGTTTGTATCCTGATCTTGGCATCACTACCTGGTGAGTCACCCAACAAAGATCTTAATCATGACTTCTAGCTTACAGAGCCTGCAAATTATTGTAAAAGGATTGAGGGCAATAAAAATCTTTTGTGATAATATGAACCTTGCACTAAAAAGAATGGTCGGCTTAGTAAATCAGGGCCCCATCCCCCATTATAGATTGCAACATTAAAGGGGAGGGGGGGGGGGGGGGGGGGGGGGGAAGGGGAGGTGTAAAAAAATATACTTATCCTACCCGTGTCCATTTCAAGAGATCCTACAAAATGCTGATCATGCCAAAGCCAGCACATTGCACAATCTTCTGGCAACATTTGAGATACTCAGCAATCCCCAGAAGCTATGTGACATCACCCTTACCTAGTCAGCACGGGTGGAATCCAGGTGTAAGGCTAGTGTTTTTACTAACTTTTTCCCCTACAGGTTTCTTTTACTTTAATGCTACAGATTATTATGGGGGAAGGGGTCTGGTATATAAGGCAGATCTTGTTTTTGGTGCAAAGACCACATTAAAGCAGACCTCCAGCCAAAAATAACCAGATACAAATCAACAGCCCATTACAAGATAAACCATGTCCTGCACCACTCGTCTTCAATCCAAAAATTTCCCCCCGCAGTACCTTTTCTGCCACTAGATGTCCTCAGTCTGATGGCCAACATCATTCAACCCACTTCTACTGAGCCCAGGTCATCCTGGACCTGCCCCAGTCTGTGACTGGACAGTAAAAGGAGAAGCAGCACAGTGATGAACTCACAGCTGTCACTCTGCTTTCTCTTACTATCAGCATGCTTCTTGTCAGTACATCAATTAATTGGCTCCTTGTGCTGCTTCTTCCTCTCAAAAAAAAAGTGTTGGCTATGCATACAATTAGGGGCTCACGCATAAGGTCGTATGAAAACACGGCAATATGTATGCATGATCTTGCTGGCAGCAAGATCCGGTGTAAAAATTGCTCTGTATGTATTGCTTTTGCAATTTTTTAATGCGTGCAGCATTTAGTGCAAAGATGCCCGACTAGTAGCTAGAACTTTGGGTAGTGCAAGCCGCCTGCATCCTAGCAACAAAGGACTCTATGCAGCTCAAGCCGCCTGCATCCTAGCATAAAAGGACTCTATGCAGCTCAAGCCGCCTGCATCCTAGCAACAAAGGACTCTATGCAGCTCGAGCCGCCTGCATCCTAGCAACAAAGGACTCTATGCAGCTCGAGCCGCCCGCATCCTAGCAACAAAGGACTCTATGCAGCGTTGCACCCACCTGCTTCTAGGCAAAAAAGGTCGAGCCGCCTGCATCCTAGCAACAAAGGACTCTATGCAGCTCGAGCCGCCTGCATCCTAGCAACAAAGGACTCTATGCAGCGTGCACCCACCTGCATCCTAGCAACAAAGGACTCTATGCAGCGTGCACCCACCTGCATCCTAGCAACAAAGGACTCTATGCAGCGTGCACCCACCTGCATCCTAGCAACAAAGGACTCTATGCATCGTGCACCCGCCTGCATCCTAGCAACAAAGGACTCTATGCAGCATGCACCCACCTGCATCCTAGCAACAAAGGACTCTATGCAGCATGCACCCACCTGCATCCTAGCAACAAAGGACTCTATGCAGCATGCACCCACCTGCATCCTAGCAACAAAAGGACTCTATGCAGCTCCTGCCACCTAACATTCATTGTTACTAGGATGCAGACAGCTCCAAAAGAGAGCCTTTGTGCTGTACCCCCCCTAATCATTAGCACAAAAGTTTACATGCATACAGCATAAAAAATGGTCCATAAACACGGCTTCACACACACATTTTTCTATTTTGATTTTATGAATTAGAATGCAGTTTACTGCAGGTTTACTGATCTTTACGCATTGTGGGGAAGGATTTATCAAAACTGGAGCAGACAGAATCTGGAACAACTGCTCCAGTTTTGATAAATCCCCCCCCTACAATGCGTAAAGATCAGTAAACCTGCACTGCATTCCAATTCATATAATCAAAATAGAACTGCCCATGGCAATCAGATTCTCTTTTCAGTTAAGCTTTTTAAAATAAAAAGATAGAAGCTCCTTGGTTGCCATGGGCAACTGCTCCAGGTTTGTTAAATCCCCCCTTGTGTACATGGGACCATAGAAGATAATGCACCTGCGTACAGATCAGCACAAATAAAAAAACAACTTACTGTACTATTTTTTTTTTTTTTTTACAGCTGTGTGTTTGAGACCCTGAAGATGTACTCAGGAGCTTTTATCCAGATCTTGGCTTCGCTAGCTAATGCAGGGGTAGACACCTTCAGCACTCCAGCTGTTGTAGAACTACAAGTCCCATGAGGCATTGCAAAACTCTGTCAGCCACAGGCATAACTTCCAGAGACAGGGGCATGATGGGATTTGTATTTGCACCGCAGCTGGAGTGCCGAGGTTACTTACCCCTAATGAGACACTTGACAAAGACCTGAGCCATTACTGTCAGCTTACAGAGCCTTCAAAATCACTGGAACTAATGACTGAGAGCATTACAAATATTTTGAAATAACACATGCATATCTATAATTTATATATTACAATTCCTGAACAAACCCAGTCATGACCGGTTCTCTTTAAGACGGAGAAGTTGTGAGGACTATACGCAGTGTATGGACACATCCATGTCCGTCAGTGGAAACTCACAGATCACACCTTACACACAGGTTTGTCAATGTCGGTGAAGCCCCAAACTGTAAAACTCACCCCAGAAGAGAAAATCCCACCGATCGTCCGCTTGCCCCTCGGGTCTGGCACAACCAGGAAGCTGACGTCACACCCCCATAAAAACTATTGTCCAATAACAACATCGGGAGTGCGTTCCACACCTCGTTCTGGCTGTACAACATGCCAGAGGCTATCCAATTACGTCGCTGTCACCGCCCCTTTCCGATTGGCATCCAATTGCGTTCTGGAATGCGCGGTGTGTTTAGATACCAAAGTGCGGAGGAGCCCAGCGATGACGCCCCGCTTCTGTGGACTGTGCGCAAGTGTTCCAGCTGCTTTCCCGCCTTGGTTGCCTGGAATGTGGAAAGCGTCCAGGAGAATGAGGCCGACAGGAAAATATGACATGTACCGCAGCCGGGTCATGCTTAGTTTATAGTGGTATGGCCTCAATTAAAGGGCATTCACTGCAGGAAACTTACATGACCGAGAAATACTTTTTCCGAACTTTTTATACTCAAAAGTGGCACAAAAACATCCATGGGTGGAGACCGAGCTAGAATTAAATATAACTAAGAGGTTGAAACCTCTTGTCAGGTCTTTAGTGCTGTCCATTAGGGACAGTCACCTTTTATAATTGTCATGATTACTAGTGTCCCTGGGAATAAAAATGAGGGTACATTGTGAGTTGTCACCTGAACAGGAATAGAGGAGAAATCTAATAGGGACACTGGTTATCATGACCAATGTCTAAGAGGGGCTTTCCCTCACATTGGAAATAAATCCTCTCACTTCCTGTTCAGTGAGTCTACAGGACAGGAAGTTAAGGGAAATCTCCCTTTACAACAAATGGGGAAGAAAAGTAGCCATCCTCCAGAAGGAAGGACAGTGTCAGTATGAATTCAGAGATGATTTGAGGATCTACAGCTGAGTAATTAGGGATCCCAACCTGAAAAAAAAGCTATTTCAGGGAGGTGCCCTTCTCATTTGAAAGGGGGATGGGGAGCACCCGCCTGAAATGATGACAGATAGCACAGGAAGCAATAGCTTCTTTGCTATCTGCTGGGTTTTGGGATTTTTTTTTAATATTCTGACAGCTGCTGCCGTCAGAATTAAAAAAAAATGCATAGCTAGATTGCTATTGGCTATTTCAATTTGCAATATCCAATAGTAAGCTGGCTATTGCACCCACCCTCTGCTGCTGTCAATCACTAGAAAAGGACCTGATGCAGAAATTTAGGTCCTCCTCTGCTGATTGACAGCAGCAGTGGGCAGGTGCAACAGCTAGTCTGCTATTGGCTTTTGCCAAGTGAAATAGCAATCTAGCTATGCATTCCTATGCCGTTTCTCTCCCGGGCGGCAGGGAGCCGCTATCTAATAGCAGGAGACTCCCGGAGCGAGATTGGTTCTCCTGCACATGTGATCTGCGATGCAGATAAAGCATTGGAATGCTTGATCTTAGCGGGTTCCCTCACCTCTCGATCCTGTCACGGCTCTCTGCCGTGACAGGGGGAGGGGCTGGATTCCCCTCTCCCCGCTCCGATCTGCCAGCGCTGACTGGCGGAACGGATGGGGGAGGGGCAGGTACAGCTGGCTCTGCCTCTAGATAGGCAGAGCCAGCTATCAATCACGCAGCCGGGTGGATCTCGACAGCCGTAGCTCGCGATATACTGAGCTTTGGGTCACGGGAGGACGCTAGTTTATGTCCTCATGTGACCCTTGGGAGAACTATGGGGAAAAACACTTACCCCATAGTTCTCCTTTAACAGAAGTATCTACTCTTTTCAAGTCTATTCAAAACGAAAAGATTTTTGGCTGGAGTGTGTCTCCCTCTCACATCAATCCTTGTTAGGCTGTCATAGAAAGTGAAGTGGTGAAGAAGAAACATTTATCTCATGTGTTTAGATGGGTTACATGTTTTAATGCTGTTTTTGAAGCTTAAAAGGCAGAAAAGTAATGAAATGCCAGAATATTTTATGCTCATGTGTTTGAGATACCGGTTTGTTCTTCAGAATGATCAAATCATGGCAACCAATATTTACATGATCTTTAGCAGTTAGTTACAGATGATAATAGGAACAGCTGCTGGAATATCACGGAGTGAGAATAACTGCTCCCAACGTCAGTGCTACTATTTATGTTTCGGTAACCACGATTGTTTTGGTAACACATTGGTGTGGAGAGAAAATAGTACACAGACTCACACAGGGTGTTTTTGTCTCTTTAACGTCTAACATTTAAAAGCAAATGGAATATGGACAAAATCCATCAGCGTTTAAAGGAGAACTCCAGGTTTTAGAAAAATGTACCCTTGCAGTGAGGCTACGCCTGCACTGCAGGGGTTAACTGCTCGTTTGTCTCTAGGGGCGAAAAAAAGAAGATATACTTACCTGATCCTCAGTCTTGCAGCAGTGACTGCTCACCTCTCTCCCCCTCCATTCCCGGCTGTAGTACAGGAGAATGGACTGTATTAGGCTGCCCATACACCTTGCGATCATCGGTAGACACTTTTCGTCCGATGATCGAACCGTCGTATGATTTTCGTACAGCGGCCCCATCCTGCCCCGATTATCGCAAGGTTGGATCAGCCGTAATTAGAAGAAAGCACCTGGACGAATTGCGGTAATCGTCCGCACGTATTTTCGCCTGCGCATGTGCAGTGCAAATCATACGAATTTTGACGTACGATAAACGCCACCAACCTTGCGAAAATCGTACAATCGACTGAAGTTTTCTAACCTGTTGGTTAGTCAAAAGTCGATCGATTGTACAGTATTTGCGATTGTACACCGCCCATCAACCGTACGAATATCGGACGAAAATGCGATTGCATACGAAAATCGGCCGATATTCGTAAGGTCTATGCAGTGGCGTCACAAGGGGGGTGCGGGGGTGTAGCCCGCACACGTGTGACACCATTGGAGGGGTGACATCAAAATGACTCACAGTCATTTTGGTGTCACCCCTGGTGACACTCGGTTACCGCTCCGGGTGTCACCCAGCCTCGGGACGCCCCTGGGTGTATGGGCACCTTTAGACGTGATGACATCAGTGGGGCTTAGAACGCCAGAGCCCAGGGAAAAAGAGGCTGTGGGGACCAGTCTAGCAGCCAGATGGGATTAAGGATCAGGTGAGTATTCCTTCTTTATTTGAGCCCCTAGAGAAAAACCCAGGAGTTAAATCTTAAAAATGCATTCAAGTACTTAAAGGGTTTCTAAACCCTCACATTTTTTGCATACATCGAGTGCTAGCAAGCAGTAGATATATGAAAAAAGTAATTAAAAAAAAAAAGCGATTTAAACTTACCCCTGTCTTCGCCACGCGCTCCTATCTGAAAATTCTTGGGGCAGGGCGCATGCGCAGTTCGGATTTTTGGCCGGGAGACGAGGAGAGACATAAGGTAAGTATATGGACGCATGCACCCGCATGCAGACACCGTGGAACAGGAAGTGCCAGCAAGCAGAGAGGAGTCAGTGCTGGAGAGAAGACTGAAAACGTCAGAAAAGAAGATCGGATTTAGCCCTCGTTCACACCTGAACGTTTTGTAGCGTGTTCTACGCTCGAAGAACGCTCTACAAAACGCTCAAAAATATAAATTGCATTGGAGTCAATGGACTCGTTCCCACCTTGCCGTATTTCCGCCCGTCCCGAACGCGCTACAAAACGGCCCATGCCTGAAAAGGTACAGGTACTACTTTGGGCCGTTTTGTAGGGCGTTTTCCATTGGAATACAGCCAAGTAGCCTTCAGAGTCGCGCAACTTTTTTACCGCGAATCGCGGTAAAAAAACCGCACGACGGTCACGCGACAGACGCGCTTTTGCAATACGCCTAAGTGTGAACGAGGGCTAAGAGACATAATTTAAGGTAAGTGCTTTAAAGGAGAACTATGGGGTTAAGGCTTTTCCCCATAGTTCTCCTTAGGGTAACGGGAGGACACAAACTAGCGTCCTCCCGTCACCCAAAGCTCAGTATACCGCGAGCAACTGCTCGCAGTATACTGGGACGCCGCAGCTGAAGCGGATCCCGACAATTATGTCTGGATCCGCCCAGCTGCATGAGTGACAGTTGGCTCAACCTATCTAGAGGCAGAGCCAGCTGTACCTGCCCCCTCCCCTGTCCGATCCGCCAGTCAGCGCTGGCAGATCGGAGCGGGGAGGGGGGAATCCAGCCCCTCCCCTGTCACGGCAGAGAGCTGTGACAGGATTGAGAGGTGAGCGAATGCCAGTATGTGCTTGCTCACTTCTCGATCTACTGAGCCGACCTGTGACAGTCTCATTGTCACAGGTCGGCTAGAACTATGAGGTGAGTGAAAAGCACTCACCTCATAGTTCTCCTTTAATTAACATTGGGAGGAGGGGAAAAAAATGTTTGCCTTTAATGTCACTTTAACTATTAACAATGCTGTATCATATTTGTGTATCACTCGGCTGTAGATCCTCAAACCATCTCTGAATTGGTGCTGACACTGTCCTTCCTTCTGGAAGGTGGATGCTTTTGTTCCTCATGGTCCCACTACTCCAAGCTGGCTCCCGTGATGGACTACAATCTCAATACAAATTAGTAAACTTCATCTTGCTACATCTTTCTTAATAGTTATGGTACTTGAATGCATTTTTTAAGCAGAACACCCAAAAAAAAATTGAATTAGCTCCACTGCAAGGGTTAATTGCTAATTTTTGTCTAGGTCAGGGGTCGGCAACCCCCGGAACGCGTGCCCGGCTTGGCACGCGAGGCCACATCGGCTGGCATCGGCAGGACCGAAGGAGGAGAATCGCTCCCCCGCCTGCCGAACTGAAAGGATCTTCTGTTCCCCGCCTGATTTTGTCACCATACTGCCCATCATTAGTCAGAGCACAGTGCACAGAGCAGTGGCGGATCCAGGGGGGGGGCACCCCCGCAGTGTGTGCTGACAGCTGTCTAGGGTTGCCACCTGTCCAGGATTCACCCGGACAGTTCGGGTTTTGAATGCTGTGTCCGGGTTTCATGGCAGCAGAAACCCGGACACATGATGTCAGGCAGACAGGGGCAATGAAAATTAATATAGGGGCTACTGGTCCCCCACTAAAAATTGCCTCAACTGTGATATTTACATATTAATGGGTGGCACTATTTACATATGAATAAGCCGCGACTCCAAAAAAATGTCTACACATCGCTAGAGTGTTCGGGTTTCGCTTGAAGAAAAGGTGGCAACCCTACAGCTGTCCCTCCTCCAGCTCTGTGTCACAGACTTTACTGCGGTTCATTGTAAAAACTTTTGTACAATGAACTGCAGTAAAGTCTGTGACACGGAGCTGGAGGAGGGACAGCTGTATGTTCCGGCGTGTGTGGTGTGAATACAACAGGCGTTTGGTGCTGGTCTGAGGTCTGCTGTGTTTTGGTGCTGGTCTGAGGTCTGCTGTGTGTTGGTGCTGGACTGAGGTCTGCCGGTGTTGGTGCTGGTCTGAGGTCTGCCATGTATTGGTGCTGATCTGAGGTCTGCCGGGCATCAGGTATGTAAAAAACCTGTGTTTTATGAAAGTGCAGCGTCTGGGCTGGTCTGGAGTTTTCAGATAATACAGAAACAGGGATCACACTAAAACTGTAAGTCCAGTTTATTTTTTAGTACATGTAAATATATTTTGTGTGTGCAATAGTTATAAAATGTTTTCACTTACAGTTGTGCTGCTAACGGCAAGATAAACACATTCAAATAATTAGTGAGTTTAACTTATTATTAGCGGTACAACTGAGTGCAAAAACTGAAATTTGCTCATACCATAGTGCACTATTGTTCAATGGCACTCGGTTGTCTGATGGTTGCAAAAATGGCACTCGGTGTGTAAAAGGTTGCTGACCCCTGGTCTAGGTGCTAAAATAACAGAGATATACTCACCCAAAGTTCCGAGCTGGCTAGCTGTGATTGCGCTCTCTCCAGCCTGCCCCCTCCTCCATAGCAGACTGGAATGTTCCTCAGCATCCTCACATCTATGCACAGTGTACAGACGTGCTGATTTACTGCAAGGGTAGCCAAACTCTGGCCCTCCAGCTGTGGTGGAACTACAAATCCCATGAGGCATTGCAAGACTCTCACAGCCACAGACATGACTCCCGGAGAGAGATGCATCATGGGATTTGTAGTTTCACCACAGCTGGAGGGCCGGACTTTGGCTATCCCTGATTTAACGGATCTTAGACTGCTGCAGACGAGAGGGACATTTCAGGGACTGGTCTAAGGCTAGGGTCACACCTGGGCGACTCCTGACCGCGCAGCAATCATGCACAAAACTGTGTGGATTTCCGCCAGGTCTCGGAGTCGCCCACAGCAGCCGATCGAGCTGTGGGTGCCATTATTTTCTAATAGCACCCCAGTCGCGTAAAAAAGCCATGCGTCGTGTGTCGCTTGTACCTTTTCTTTTTAGCGATTGCCGCTCAGATGTCACCCCATTGAAATCAATGGGGCCGCGCCGCAAACCGCTGTGTGCACTAGCACACGATCACGTGGCCCCGGGACACGAGTCTTGGGTGTCGCTGAGGTGTAAACCTAGCCTAAGAAGAATTTGGCTTGGAGCTTTAGGTGAATAATTATTTGCAAAACAAGCAGTTAACCCTTGCAGTACAGGGGTTGCCCCGCTGCAAGGGTTAATAAAAACAATTCCTGCAGTTCAGCTTTAAGATTTAGCTCCTGTGCTTAGTGTCACTTTAAGCCCCCGATCGGGTTTCTTCAAAGTGGTATCTGAACTTTGAGACTAAATTTGGTAGAGTTTTCATTGGAAAAAGACTACATGTCCAGGATTGTTGACCACCTGTCCAGGATTCACCCGGACAGTCCGGGTTTTGAATGCTGTGACACAAGATGTCAGGCAGACAGGGCCAACCAAAATTAAGATAGGGGCTACTGGCCCCCCACTGAAAATACTGTCAACTGTGATATTTCCATATGAATGGGTGGCGCTATTCCCATATGAATAAGCGACAACTCATTCTCCCCAAAAAAATGTCCGCGCGTCGCTAGAGTGTTCGGGCTTCGCTTGAAGAAAAGGTGGCAACCCTAACTACATGCTGAAAGTAAAAGGGGTCTTGTTTACACTAGATTGGGCCTATGATGGCAGCAGGCAAAGAACAGGGGATGCAGTGCAGAGGTTAAAGTTTATGTTTGCAAAGTTCCTTGAAATCGCTTGATGTATAAAAACACTATTTTATTTTAAAAGTAAAACAGTTCCTTATGTAAGCTTGTATCAATTGTAATACGTGTTGGTTGTAGAACTTGTGTAGAAAACAACTTATTGTCCTACTTTTAGACTGTAGGAACTAGCATAGACGTGAACAAATATTAACCTTCTTGGCAGAGCTTGGCCTAAAATCCCTTGTTTTGTCCCTGTTTGTTTCCTTTGTTCTCCCCTGAAGCGGAATTGAATAAGATTCCTGGTGACTGGATCTATAAAGGTGCCCATACACCTTACGATTATCGTACGATAATCGTATGCGATCGACTTTTTGTACGACAATCGTAACGTGTGAATGTAGTGCCCGACCAATAGTACTGTACAATCGTACGACTTTTGACGGTCAAGCATGTTTGAAAACTTTGGTCGATCGTACGATGTTCGCATGGTTGGTGGCGTTTTCGTCTGTCAAAAGTCGTACGATTAAAACTGCGCAAACGAAAATAATTGCGGTCAATTACCGCAAGTCGTCCAGGTGTTTTTTTCTAACTACCGCTGATTGAACCTTGAGATAATCGGGGCAGGATGGGGCCGTCGTACGAAAAGTTTAGTCCGATAATCGTAAGGTGTATGGGCACCTTTACAGAGTGTGAAGCTGCAGTGAGAACCGTCAACAGCAGAAACGAATGTTGCTTGAAAATATGAGAATCATCTGACATCTTCATAAAGGCCTTTGGAGCAACATAAAAGGTAACAAATATACCGTATATACTCGAGTATAAGCCGTCCCGAATATAAGCCGAGGTACCTAATTTTACCACAAAAAACTGGGAAAAAGTATTGACCCGAATATAAGCCGAGGATGGGAAATGAGGCGGCTACTGGTAGATAGATACCAATAAAATTACATTAATATTTATTTAAAAGAAAAATAACCTAGCTCTGTAAGTGGAAAAGGGGGTACAGGGCTACATATCATGTACTACGGAT
>NW_017306421.1:95860-142637 GCF_000935625.1 Nanorana parkeri | reverse complement strand
CCTCGCCGAGCGTCGCGTCACTGCTGCTCCGGGCGGGGTCATCTGGCAGTCTCCGGCCACCTAAATTAGGACCCGGAGACTGCCAGGTGACCCCGCTCGGAGCGCCGCACACCGGAGCATCAGTGACGCGACGCTCGGCGAGGTAAGTAAGAAGACACCTGGCGCTGACTCGAGTATAAGCCGAGGGGGGCACTTTTCAGCCAAAAAAATGGGCTGAAAATCTCGGCTTATACTCGAGTATATACGGTAAATGTGATTGTACAGAGTGTTGTACAGAGTTAGTTGCTAGCTGTGAATGTAACGATGAGTTTGGAATAAAGTTCTAGATCTGCTATTGTAGATGTTATGAAGAAAGTTCAAGTGGGCACAAAAGTAAGGTTCGTTTGAAATTGTGATATAGTGCATAGAGCTTCAGTTCTCATTTTGTGCAGCTAAGGTCATTTATGCATGCTTTGAAATGGCTGTAGGATTATTATTATTATACGGGATTTATATAGCGCCAACAGTTTGCGCAGCGTTTTACAATACAAGACATTAGATTTGCTACAATCATTTGGTGCATTGTTTGCTAACTTGTTTATATCAAGATTTAATTTTGTGAGCTTACAGGAGTTGATTGGTCATATTGTAACTTGAAGGCATGCTTTGGAAATTATTCTAGGACAATACGTGAGAAAAATGAAGACTGCTACGTTTGCACCAACACTTTATGCATTTTGAATTGTAGCCAAGCAAGCAAATGACCAGAACGTGTATTATGACATTAGGCTAAATAAAACACAAACCTGTACAAAGTAAAGATAATGAAAAAGATTTCAACTTTCAGTGAAAAATGAAAAAACTAATTTGACCTGTTTTATTGTTCAGCACTGGGGGCCCCCCAGACCTTTGCTATTCTCGTAATTAATAGTTACGCTACCTAAGGTATGTAGAGGTTATAAAGGTTCATTTTGATTATCTGGGGCATTTACTGCCCTTCAAACAATGCAAATCATTAAAAGCCAAGCTGAGTTTTGACAGCAGAATCCTGAGTGAAGAAGCAGCACTTTACTGCTGTTCATCCTCCTATAAGCATGTTTACATTTACTTTTTTTTATCTGACTCAGACCTCCTCAGCTGTGTAACAAATTGCTATGTAGTTATCAGTAAGAACCATCCACTTATTTATCATTATTCTTTATTACAGATATTTATATAGTGCAGTCAAATTACACGGCCATTTGGATACTATTCATTTACACCACTCCCTGCCCTTAAAAGGAACTCCAGTTATTTAAAAAAAAAAAAAAACCCTTGCAGTGGGGCTAACCCAGCACTGCAAGGGTTAACTGCTTGTTTTGGTCTAGAGGCTGGCATCGAGTGCACATACACGATATTGCCAAACGTTTTGGGACACCCCTCCAAATCATTAGATTCAGGTGGTCCAATCACCTCCATGGCCACCGGTGTATAAAATCAAGCACCTAGGCATGCAGACGCTTCTACAAACAGTTGTGAAAGAATGGGTCGCTCTCAGGAGCTCAGTGAATTTAAGCGTGGGACCGTGATAGGCTGCCACCTGATCAATACGTCCATCCGTGAAATTTATTTGCTACTAAATATTCCACGGTCAACTGTTAGTAGTATTATAACATAGAGCTTCATGGAATAGGTTTCCATGGCCGAGCAGCTGCATCCAAGCCTTACATCACCAAGTGCAATGCAAAGCGTTGGATGCAGTGGTGCAAAGCGTTGGATGCAGTGGTGTAAAGCACGCCGCCACTGGACTCTGGATAAGTGGAGACAAGTTCTCTGGAGTGATGATAAAATACAAAAAAGGTCACAAGCACTCCAGCATATAGAAAGTCAATGTTTATTGACTTCACAGGTGTCACATCATCAGATGTTTTGGAACAGCAAAGTCCCTTCCTCAGGCAAAATAGATAATGAGAGTGAAGTGATGAATCACGCTTCTCTGTCTGGCAATCCTATGGTCGGGTCTGGGTTTGGCGGTTGCCAGGAGAACGGTACTTGTCTGACTGCATTGTGCCAAATGTAAAGTTTGGTGGACGGGGGATTATGGTGTGGGGTTGTTTTTCAGGGGTTGGGCTTGGCCCCTTAGTTCCAGTGAAGGGAACTCTTAAGGCATCAGAATACCAAGACATTTTGGACAATTTCATGCTCCCAACTTTGTGGGAGGAGTTTGGGGATGGCCCCTTCCTGTTCCAATATGACTGTGCACAAAGCAAGGTCCATAAAGACATGGATGGAACTTGACAACCATGCACAGAGTCCTGACCTCAACCCGATAGAACACCATTTTAATTTGTATAAACAAAATGAACAGTAACTCATGGTATGTGTGTTTCCATTTATTTTGAATGTTATAGCTGCAAAGGGCGGGCCAACTCAATATTGAACCCTACGGACTAAGACTGGGATGCCATTAATTTAATGTGCGTGTAAAGGCAGGCGCCCCAATACTTTTGACAATATAGTGTACTTACCTGATCATCAGTCCTGCAGCAGTGAGCTCTCACATCTTTTCCCTTCCACACCAGCTGTGTATATCCCTTGGCGTGCTCACATCTAATGCATGTTAATGGGCCTGTGTGATGATATCACTGGGGCTTAGACCACTGGAGCCTGGGAGAGAAGATGCAGTGGGGACTGGTCTAGCAGCCAGGTAGGAATGAAGATCACGTAAGTATATTTTTTAAATTTGAACCTCTAGACCAAAAGGAGCAGTTATCCCTTGCAGTGTGGGGTTAGCCCCACTGCAAGGGTTAATGAAAACAATTCCTGCAGTTTATCTTTAGATTCAGGAGAAGCTCCTGAGTTTAGTGTCACTTTAAGCTCCTAATAGGGTTTCTTCGAAGTGGTATGTAAACTTTGAAACCAAATTTAGTAGAGTTTTTGGAAAAAGAAACGTTATAATGCCATAAAAATGCCTTTACCTGCCTACTGGCAAATTTTTGTTATCTGTACTAGACCACTGGAGCCTGGGAGAGAAGAGGCAGTGGGGACTGGTCTAGCAGTTTTTTTATTTGGACCTCTAGACCAAAATGAGCAGTTAACCCTTGCAGTGTGAGGTTAGCCCTACTACAGAGCTTAGTTTTTTAAAGGAGAACTATGAGGTGAGTGCTTTTCACTCACCTCATAGTTCTAGCCGACCTGTGACAATGAGACTGTCACAGGTCGGCTCAGTAGATCGGGAGGTGAGCGAACACACACCGGGTTCGCTCACCTCTCGATCCTGTCACGGCTCTCTGCCATGACAGGGGGAGGGGCTGGATTCCCCTCTCCCCGCTCCGATCTGCCAGCGCTGACTGGCGGAACGGACGGGGGAGGGGGCGGGTACAGCTGGCTCTGCCTCTAGATAGGCAGAGCCAGCTGTCACTCACGCAGCTGGGCGGATCCCGTCATCTACGTCGGGATCCACTCCGACTGCGGCATCTCAGTATACAGCTCGCGGTATACTGAGCTTAGGGTAACGGGAGGACGCTAGTTTGTGTCCTCCCGTTACCCTAAGGAGAACTCTGGGGAAAAACACTGACCCCATAGTTCTCCTTTAAGTTCCTGGAGTTTCCCTTTAACCACTTGCTGACCGGGGTGTTTATACACCCTTCCTGACCAGGCCATTTTTCAGTATTCAGCGCTGCATTTCTTTGCCTGACATTTATTCCGTCATGCAACACTGTACTGAAATTAATTCTATACCATTTTTTTGGGGACAGATAGAGCTTTCTTTTGGTGGTATTTAATCACCACTACAGGTTTTTTTTTTAACTTTATAATAAAAAAAGTACCGAAAATTTTGAAAAAAACTTGTTCTCCCTACGTTATGTTATAAAACATTTATTATTACCCAATTTTTTGGTAAAATATAAAAGACGGGGTCACGTTAGGTAAATAGACACCAAACATGTCAAGCTTTAAAATTGCGCGCACCCGTTAAATCGCAAAAAACTACCATAGTCAAAATTGACCATAGCCGACGCTTTAAAAGCTTTTACTGCTCATTAGTTTAGTCTTATCAGTAATTGATGGCTCTAGAATTATTGCTCTCATTCCGACGTTCGCGGCGATATGTAACATGTGCGGCGCAATGGATGTAATCGGCGTTTTCGCACGTAGGCGGGCTTGACGCATGTTTGGTTGTGGGGGCGGGGGACTTTTATTTTTTTTTATTGCTTTGATATGTTATTTTTCATTTTTTCATTTTTTTTTTGTAACACATTTTTTTAAACCTTTTTTTTTAACTGAACTTTATTGCTATCACATAGGGAGCAAGCAAGCTCCCTATGTGATAGCCAATTTGCAGTGACAGGTCCTCTTTATGGAGACATTAGGGGTCTTAAGACCCCTAATGTCACCTAGGGACCCCCAGAGAAGCTGATGAAGCAGAGACCTTGCGGCGGGCACGAGCGGAGCGGGATAGGACATCTAAAGACGCGCACCCGCTCTCAAGATGCCGCTGTCCGGCTGTTTAATTACAACAGCCGGACAGCAGGTAGTTAAGGAGTTTACCATCTATCTTGCTTTCAACAAACTTGCAACCCTATCCCATTTGCACACATACACGGGCCAATATAGACAGGAGCCATTTACCCTACCAGCATGTCTTAGAAATGTGGAAGAAAAATGGAGTGGCTGGAGGAAACCCACACAAGCACAGGGAGAACATGCAAACTCCATGCAGACAGTGTCCTGGCTAAACCTGGATTTGAACTGGACCGTTTAACCTTTCTTCATAACAGCTTTGTTTTGCTTATCATGGGGATGTTAGGTGACCATTTTTTTAAATTACAAATAATTCTTAGTTCCTTTTCCCCAAGTCATCTTCCAGGGCAGTACCTGATAGAAGGGATCCACCCACCTGAAACAGGAAAGACATCATCCACAATTAGAATAAAAAGGGTGGTCCCTCCTAACCACCTCAGTATTTTGTGTTTTCTCTGGCCGAACAGGAGCATCGCAACGTTTGTTATTTTACTCCAGGCCTTTGTGCAAGATTGCAGGGGCCTCCTGAGGCACGTGGCTCTCACTCGCAGGAACAGTGGACCTGGAGGACAACATGCACAGGACATTTACCCAGGACTGGTTCCCCCAGAGTCCTTATAAAAACGGTTTGCCCAGAGGTTTCCCTCCATAATTGAAGGAGATGGCAACTATCCTCGCTGGCGTAGTGACTCTAGTTGAGTCCCCCGGAGTGTCCTGCTAGAGGAATTGACGGATGACCCGTTGGGCTCTCTGGCCGGTAGCAGAGCTGGGCCACAGCAGGACGTGAATACTGCGTCTTGTTAGCAATCCCCACCGGCAAGCAGGGGCACCAGGAGTGGGGCAGGAACGCAGTCCAGCCAGCAAGGGGTGTGCACACCATCGGACTCTTCATCACAGGCTTCTTCTCCCATTCTGGGGTATAAGGCACTAGCTCCAAGGTAGGCGGGTCTACAGGTGACAAGTCCCCCGTACCTGTACCTTTCTTGCTCTGGGGGCCTGCTTCGGTGGGGCAAAGGGTACTTGGCTTGAATTATGCGCCTCTCAGTGGGTTTCTCTCCACGTGGGTGCAGCTTGGTCTCGGGTGGCAGGCTCTGAGCCCTTCCCTTTTTTGGCGTAAGTATAGGCCTCAGAGGATAAGCCCCTGCCAGCAGAAGCCAACACACCCTGAGATGTGCTTCCTGCATTGACAAATTGTTTTTATTCAGGTACAAGCCTTTCTGCCAGATCTGTGTATCTTCTTTGAGTGGCATGCATGAGAGAGAGAGAGTCCATGGTCATATCTCTCTCACACAGACAGGATCTGGCTCCCTAGGGGTCTGGGGATGGATCTTGGCAGTCTCCTCTTTAGGACAGCCTGGCTGTTCCACTTTTCTCTTTAGTCTTCCCCTTGACTCTCCCCTCTCGTGTACATATTGCTGGGGATAGGGAGCACGCTTAGTTGTCATGCCTTATACTGGAAGGTATTCCTAGCAGCGCCAGTCTCATGGAAACCTGAGACTGCAGGGCCACACTCTGTTGGAGGTAATGCGGTGTGTTTTGCCATGATCAGCCATGTTCTTATGCCTGCAGACAGCTTACAGGTGAAACATGCGGCATGTATGTAGTACCTAAAGACATGTTTTCTGTCTGTGGGGCTTAGGCACGGAATGGTTTATTTTTATTCCTTTGTTTTCACTTGAAAATGTTGAGGTATTGGGGTGGATCACCCTGTTTTACCTGGAGAGGCAGACAAAGGTGCAATTTACAAGATTTGCAGATAGGCAATGTCACTTGGGGGCGGGTGCTCCACAGGTGAATGACCTTGCTGTCTGCACTGGTGGAAATCTCCAGACAATCTGGAGCAATTCCTGCCAATTGGGCTACACTGTAAAGGTGGCCATATACTGTACAACCATCGCAAGACCTTAGTCTTGCGATGGTTGTAAAGGGATTAAAAAAACGTACGATCTGCCCATCTTGGACGGGCAGATCGCACTCTCGATCATCGCAAGCCACGCCCCCTGAGGGGCGGGCTTGCGATGACTGTAATGAGGGGCGGGCTTACGCTGACTGCAAACCGTTCGGCAGTTGTCGAACAAGCAGGCCACCAACTCGCCGAGAATCGTACGATTCCCATCGGGTTTTCAAACATGCTGGTTCGATGGAAGACGTGCGACCGTACAGTAGAAACGGTCGCATGCCTTCCATACACTGCATGATTCTCGTACGATCGTGGGATTTCCCGCGATTCTCGTACGAGAATCGTGCAGTGTATGGGCACCTTTACAGTATGGAAATGATCAAATGCATTTAAACTTAGGGGTTAACTGGATAAATACTACTTACCCAGGGAGCCCTTGGCTTCTGAAAAGGTCAGAAGTTCTGAAATTGACAGTCTTTTATCAAGGGCCTAAGTACATTCAGAAAGATGTCCCAGACGAGGCTCAAACAAACTCTACATCTTCCTCATGTATGGGTGTACACATATCGTTATACAGTATATGTATGCCTTCCTTACTCCATCAACTACTTAGCATCTTAAGTAGCTGATGATTCATAGCTGACAGTGTGTATACAGGCACACACACAATACATTTTGCCATGTATATCAATGCTTTTCATATCCATAGTACCTACTATCAGGTTACGTGTGAATTGATGTCACTTAAAAAAAGACTACTTTATACTACCTCCAGATAACGTTGGGGCAGAGCTTTTTATATATATACTCTAGTCTGCTGCCGGATAGTCCTGGTGTGCAGCACCCCAGACAGTTATTGGCATCTTGAGGACCTGGGAGGACAGAGATCGCTTCCAAGAGGTTAAGCATCCCTCTCTTTTTATCCTATTTCATCCAGCGTATAGAAGTTAGCTTTTAAATCTAACAAGGCTTTAGAAGATGTCTCTGGTACTACTTGGAAATCAGTCACTCTTTGAGGAGATCCAAGAATATTTGTGACCTGTTCCAGGGCCTAATAAAGGCTGAAAAACAACATAACACTGATGCCTGGTGGTTTCGGACATCCATCGCCCTGTCATCCTCTAGAATTTTTTATGATGAGCTTCAATAAAGACCTGACTCATCTTGGGCAGAGAAGCTAGGTTTTCACCAGAGAAAATCTGTAAGGAAGTCACTGAAATAAGTTACAATCGTTGGTGTAGCACTGCAGAGTTACCCTCCATCTGTTGTGATCAAACTCTTGGCAGTAAGGTGCTCTTGGCAGCAGGGATTCCTGCCCTGCTTGTTGAGGGGCATGGTTCAACATGACTTTCATTGTTACTGTCTGGTGGTCCTTTCTGCCCTTCGGTTCTATTGTAATACTGAGGTGGTTAGGAGGGACAGCCCTTTTTAATCTAATTGTGGATGATGTGTTTACTGTTTCAGGTGGATGGATCTCTTCTCTAGGGTTGCCACCTGTCCGGTTTTCAACCGGACAGGACAGTATGGTTTTGGCATCTTGTGTACGGGTTTATGGCCACCTCAGCCCGTACACAAGATGTCACAAGTTCAGGCAGACAGGGGCAGCCCCTGGGTCCTAGAGAGGAATGCGTGAAGGAGGACCTTCTGCTGTGCTGTGTGAGCACAATCCCGGCAGAGTGTGCGGCTTTCTCGGGGGCTTTGCAGGATCTGTGGTGGGCCTTATGCCAGAGCCCACCACAGAACCTGCACAGCCCCCATGAGAACCTGCGGATTTAGTGAAGGGGGGGGGGGTTGGGGGGGCGCCCTTGTTTCGTCTTCCCTAGGGCGGCCCCAAACCAGAATACACCACTGCGTACAGATTCTATATCTGGGGACCTGTGGCACACTGGCATCTTTGTGATTACCTCCAATGTTATTTAATCACAAAATACATGCATAATGTACTTTACCAAAAAATTGCCGCAAGGCGCTACAGTGTTCGGGTTTGGCTTGAAGAAAAGGTGGCAACCCTACTCTTCTCTCAGGTGCTGCCCTGGGAGATTCCTGGAAACCAAGTTACCAGGTACCTAACTTATGTTTTTACATCCTTTTCGGTTTAATGTAGGGCTAGCATCACATATATTTTCCATGTGAAGTGCATGCATGCTAGTAATGTGTAATTTTAAAACAGATATTTATTATCCCTCACAGACTTCACAGCACTTTGCCTGCTTTTCTCATTAGGCAGACAGCACCACCTTTGCAAATTCAGGGTCGGAATCTACATCGTGGACTGAGATTTGGGCTCAGATTTGACATATTATGTAAATCCTGATATATTTGCCATTCTTTAGACCTCATTCACATCTCGTCGGGTGGCCCGTACAGATCCGTGTGGCGTGCATGGCCGTATCGGGCCGTTCCCGGAAGGACAGGTGCTGCATGTGATTGTATGCAGCAGCCTGTTCTTCTCTATGGGAGGACGCGGTCGTACGCTCACCCGAGCTGCAAGCAGACATGATGGATCCTGCCTGTGTCCGAGCAATAACACCAGCACGGGTGTGCAGCTCGGGTGAGCGTATGACAGCGTATTGCTGCATCCTCCCATAGGGAAGAACAGGCTGCTCTGTACAATCACACGCAGCACCTGTCCTTTCTGGGAACAGACTGATACGGCCGTGCATGCCGCACAGATCTGTATGGGCCGA
This sequence comes from Nanorana parkeri, assembly GCF_000935625.1. Lineage (NCBI taxonomy): Eukaryota > Metazoa > Chordata > Amphibia > Anura > Dicroglossidae > Nanorana > Nanorana parkeri. The sequence continues at coordinate 133,568 of NW_017306421.1, read as the reverse complement.
CGGTACGCTGTGTGAATGAGCCCTTAGACCTGGTTAACACCTGCGCGTTCCTACGCTCTGCAAAACGCTCAAACACCGAAATCCCATTATTTCCTATGGGTATGGTTCACACCTGGGGTATTACAGGCCGTATGAACGTGCTACAAAATGCCCTACGCCAAAAGAAGTACAGGAGCTTCTTTGGGGCGTATTTGCCGTGCGTATACATTGGGATACAGCCAGGTAGCCCTCGGAAACGTGTGTTTGTCACACGGTTTTTACCGCCAATCTCGGTAAAAATGTGCGGCACGAAACGCGCCACAAACGCGCATATTCGATACGCCTAGGTGTGAACCTAGCCTTACTGTGTTCACAAATATCTGACACAGATCAGTTTCCTGCTGCATCCTCTCACCTTGTGACTTGCTACAAAGTTACAATGTTAGGTAGTGGGGAGGAGACTGAAAAAATGCTTCATGACATCACCTCAGCTTAATCATAGATGCCTGACTAGAGTCCAAGGCTTGTTTTTTTAATTGAAAATGTATTTTTAATATGATACTGTTAAAATATATTATGACATGTCCTGAATAGATTATACAGACATGAAAAGTTACTAAAAATATTTTAAGGAAGAGTAACATTTGTAATAATCCTTACAGTAGGGCTACCCCTGCACTGCTTGTTTTTTTGCTTGGTGAACAAAATGAAGTTATACTCTCCTGATTCTCAGAGCCAGCTTGCAGTGACAGCCTTCCCTCATGCCTGTCTCCTCCTACGCTGCAGCAATGTCCCTCAGCATCCTCACGTCCTATACACTGTGTATAGAACGTAATGATTTACGGGACCTTAGACAGAGGGGAAAAGAGGCTCCCGGGACTGCTCTAGGGGAGGATCGGGTGAGTATTACTTTGTTATTTTCCTCTCTAGGCAAAAACAACCACTAAACCCTTGCACTGCAGGAGTAACCCGACTGTAAGGGTTAAGAAAATTTTACCCGGTGTTCTGCTCTAAAGAAATGGGAAAAATGCATTAGATCTCGGTCCTGAAGTGTAGGTCTATGTCTGACATCTGTCTCTTGTAGTCCTCATCAAACGTCTCATTCTGTGCAACAGTGAAATGGTTCTTCCAGTCACCGGCTATTCCTAAAAAGAGTAAAGGATATTTCTGTTATATTACAGTCAGGTGCGTTCCAGCATGCAGAGACACTATTTGCCTTTTAGTGTCACATGTATTATATTAAGCATGCAGTTCTGCACCCCACCAGCAATATAGAGGCATGATTTCTTATAAATAGACACTGTTACCATCTAAACAGACAACTCATGGTCTCTTGAAAGAACACCTCTTGTATGAATGGAAACAACCACATATAAATACAGTATATATCAAACTGATGTTACATATGTGGATGAAAATACAGAAAAAGTCTTATTTTAGACAAAGTATATTTAAAACTACTTAAAATAATGTGCAGGGCCCTGCTTCATGTGTATATATCAAAGTATGAAAGATGGTGGCAAGTCTTTTAAAAGGACTGCTTGTCTTGTAATAATAATAAAAAATAAGCATTACCTTTTCTCATGAAGTTAGTAGTCGTCTGGTCAAGTATGTCCTTTGGCAGGGTTTTGTAATTGGCCATGTCATTGTTTTTCATTTCTTCAAAAGAGGTGTGGTGAACAATCTTCTCCACAATATCTTCACTCATATCTATTTCCAGGAAGTGTAGCATTTTTCTGATTTCTCTCTTTGGATTCTGTTAAAAGACCTATTTGTTAGCAGTGTTTCTATGTGGAATTATGTAAATAATAAACGATCAAGGTGTACTTTATGTTTTAGGGGAAGAGCTAACATCAGTAAAGTTTAATTTATTTTTTTCTAAATTGTGAGCATCTGCACACTAATTCTGAGCTACATAAAGTTCAGTGATCATTGAAAGCCTCCGCATGCACAGAAGTAGCACATACAGCCAATCTACAGCTAATCCTTAAGGCCCTGTTCACACCATAGCGGTGTGCTAAATGTGTGGGATCTGGTACTGGATGGCACTGATTCTAGTACTTGCTGGCACTGGTACTGGATGCCACTGGAGCTAGATGGCATTAGAGCTGGCTGGTGATCACGGAACTCTTCATTTCTTCTCACAAACCGATAGGTATGCTAACCACAGCCATTGTTTACATTTCATGATGGTGTGACAGGGTGCCATAGCACCCTGGTTGAGAAAGGCTGCTCTAGGAAAGAGTTTAGAGCACAGGTCTCAAAGTACCGGCCCGCAAACCAGTACTATGTGGCCGCAGCCAGCTGACAAGTCAGGCACGCAGTCATGGACCGTGTACCTGACTTGCCAGAGTAGCTACACAGTCTGCATCTTTGTTGAATGCACAGACCACATAGCTGCTTCTCTGTGCTGGCACTCGGATCCTTTCGTTCAGCGCTCTGAAATCCTTCAGTGAACACTAGCTGAAAGGATGGATTAGTAGGGTCTGCACTAGATCTTACTAATCAACCACTGGATCACCAGTGATTGTGCCTCAATGCCTCCTCCCTGCAAAAAGGTAAGCAGGTGAGGGGCTCTTTGTTTTATTTTATAACTGGCTGGGTGTGTGTGTGTGTGTGTGGGGGGGGGGGGGTTGTTGTATTATTTCATATGTGTGGGGGGGTTGTATTATTTTATGTGCAGGGGTATTTTTATTATTTTTTTATGTTTGGGGGGGGGGGGGGGGGAAGAAGTGTATTTGGCTCCATTCACATCTGTAAATTTAGGTGCAATTAAAGATTCCTGCATCAGGAACTTGTGTTTTCCTACAGCAGGAATCCCTAATCTGGTGTTTACAAGCGGCAGCTGTTGCCCATTCAAGTTAATGATCAGGCGACAGCCACTGCATGTAAACGCCTACACAACGCATGTAATGATATGTGATATGATTTCATGCGGTTAGGAATCAATCACTATTACTGGACGCATCGATTAGTGTTTTCTAACTGCATGTAATCATATTACATACCATTACATGCGGTGTGCAGGCATTTACAAGCAACGGCTGTCACCTGATCATTAACTTAAACGGATGACAGCTTCCGCTTGTAAATGCCAGATTAGGGATTCCTGCTGTAGAAAAACACAAGTTCCTGACACAGAAACTCCTTATAACACCTAAACCTACAGATATGAATGTGGCCTTATTGTGTGTATTGGTGTCTGTAGTACCATACCGGATATAGTTATATTTTATTTTGAAGTATGAAATTTGCAAGCAGCCCTCATGGGAGAAAAAAATTTGTAGAGTGGTCCCCGAGTGAATTGAGTTTAAGACCCTTGGTTTAGAGACACACATTTGGCAATAATGGGCCATTTATGGCTTAATGTAAAATACTAAAGTCATGTAATCCTTACCTCTTTCATGTCTTCATAGAAGAGATAAAGGATATTATGGTCATATCTTTTTTCCCACCAACCTTTAACATGATCATGCCAGGAGCCATAGCACACTAAAATAAGAATTTTACAGGTGTAAGATTGTCTAGTATATGATTCAAATTTTGTATCTCTCTATATATGTTTCTTACCATATCCTTTCATGTAATTATCTAAGAATGAATCCCAAGGTCCAGGATCAGGCAAGGCTTTCACTATTTTGTGGAAAAAGTAGTATGACACAGCCACATCTTTTGCATTTCTGGCAATGTATATCACCTGGATGGAAGATATTTAATATGTGTCTATACTATTTTAATTGTACAAGATTTATCTAGCGCCAGCAGTTTGTGAATCACTTTACAAAACAAAGGGAGATAGTACATTTACAAAACAGTTTGAGGCAAGAAGGTTAGGAGGGCCCAGCTCGTGATTTATACAATTTTATTGTTTACAGTTCTATGAAAAGTCGCACTAATTATACCTTCACCTTAAATAATCAATGGTGTGGATTTAATTAGGCATTTTGAGAGAGTCAAGGTAGTCTCCTACAATGCTGTGATGCATATTGACAGCAATTTAATCTATCTGACAAAATAAATCAACAATATTTGATTTCAGCAACAGTAAGTTTGTTATTGTAACTTTACAACAATGTGAACTTGCAAAATGTATTTGTATTTGACAAGAAATCATTTGGAAGCGATGGATGACATTCTGTTAAAGTATGAGTTTGAGAGTATAATACTACTATTCTTGCTATTCTCACTTTCCCCAAGAAGTTGAATCACTACTAAAAGGCTTGTGCCATGCTGCCAGCAACCACCGTTCAGCTCACACTTCAGTAAAACCTCGCTGAAGGCAGTTGGTGGAGCCTAGCCATGAAGTCAGGGAAGGTCAGGGGCATATAAGAGGCTTTTCTGGCTAATAATGGTAGTAACACACATCGTGTTATATCTTTTTGGCAGTTTTACTTTTAAAAGTTTCAAATGGTATAGTACATGTTCATTTTAAGAGTTTTGATTATCGAGCTTAAAGTGTATTTCCACTTTTGCTGTTAAATTTTAAAAAATCCCATTATATGATTGTGTTGTATTCCCATTTACACAGCATGAGTAAAAATTAGGGATGCACTGATACCGAATATTTGGGCGAGCTCTTGTACTCACCCAAATGCTTCCGATGCCTATCCCGATACCAGAACTTCTGGTATCGGGAAGCCCGCCGCGGGTCATTACATGCCGCCCGGCTTCCTGATTGGCCGGGAAGCCGGCTCCATGATCCCTCGTCACTCAATATCGGCAAGTATAAAAAAAAAATTATTGGTACTCGATACCGAAAAAACTGTATCAGTGCATCCCTAGTAAAAAAAATTAAAATTGTTAAAAATGTCTTGCATATCTATTTGTTTCTTTGGGATATGCTTTTGGGCAGACTGCAAGCTATTGTGAACAATTTAAAGTGAAAAGGGAAGGACAAAGTGGTGACAGACTGTTGGAAAGTGTATTAACATAAAATGCACCACCCAATCCATGAGATCTTTAACACTTTGTAAAGACATAGTGTGCAAATTTAGTTTACAACTGATAATGAGATCTGCCAGCACAGTACCGACAGGGCTACGGTATACATTAAGTGACACTAAATCTTAAAAATGCATTCAAGTACCTTAACTATTGCCAAAAATATATCTTATTTGTGTATCACTCAGCTGTAGATCCTCAAATCATCTTTGAATTTGTGATGACACTGTCCTTCATTCTGGAGGGTGGCTACTTTGTTCCCTCTTGTGTGTGTTGTAAAGTAGTCACCGCTCCATACTCGCTCCTGTGATAGACTACAATCTCAATAAAAATTAGTACACTAAGCATGAGATTGTAGTCCATCATGGGAGCGAGAAATTCAAGGTGAGACTTCTTCTTTAACTCTTCACCCCCCTCCTTAACATTACAGAGCAGAAGAAAACTTCAGTGTTGGGGTTCTCAGAAAAGAGCTAGTAAAAGGCAAGTAGCAATATTTAATTTTTTTATGCTATGTGAATGGTAACAAATATAAAGTATGTTATCCCAATTTGGCTGCAAACGTGAAAATACACTTTATGGTAGGCATACTAGGGATTCCTTCTACACCCTGAAGCTGAGGATGGAGATGACAGAGAGCAAGTTTAGCTGGTACAGGAAACCTTAGAAGTTGATCCATTGTTGCAGCTGGGCAATCTATCTGAAAGGGACTAGTAGCTTTTATATCAAGTACTGCACAGCAAGGAGCTCAAGACACAGATTGCCGCAATCGGCTTAAAGGTCATCTATTCTATGAAGGCTGCAAGTACTTTGTTCCATCATTTTTGTAGTCTATTACACTCTGGGTGTCCTGTGCCTAACCCTCTCTACCTCTCTTATCAGTCGGTCGCCACTGGAGGGTTGGTAAGTGCTTTGGGGCAGCAACACTACAGTATATCCTAGACAGGCTAAGAGGGACCATTCTATTCAGTGGCTCCTTCTGGGGTAGCACTACACTTGTATGACCAGGCCACACTGCTTTCGAAGAAGCTGGAGCTAGATGTCAAAAAGTGCAAGTTAGAAAGACAGATCTTGTAATGTGTTTATATATTTTGGGGGTTATATAATTGTAATATAGATATGTTTGCAGTAGAACGGAAGCTACCTTTGATTTTTTATCCCAGAAGGATTCTGGCATCAGCTGAATAGGCAGATGTGTTTTTACAAGTCTTGGAGATGGTTTTCCTTCAAGTATTTCTACTCCTATGAGATCAAACAAAATAGAAAGTGGACATGTTTTACCAAAAACACAGCTGCACCCATGTATAAGTAGTGCCATACTTTGTGACAAATTCAACGTTGATGTTATTTCTTTTATAAACATTCAATGTATTACCTGTAGGCATGTCAGGAATTTTAAATTCTAAGAAAGGTACTCGATTATATATGGTGTCTCGTCGACATTTTTCAAGATTTCCTTCACAGTAAATCGTGTCCACAATTTCACTCGCCCAAGTAGTTCCTAGTGAGAACATCAAATGAAAACTAATACATGACTGCAGACAAGAAAGGAAAAAGTGATCATGTTTGTTGTTAGAATAAAGGTATTGCTAAGATGGCACTCAGCCTGGCTTCATTTTAGTACCAGGTGCAGGAACGCAGAGAACATACCAGCACCAGGCATATTGCTACTACTCTGCAAAGTGCCCGACAAGTGACGGGATGCACAAAGAGAGCCGGCGGGCAACATGTTAGGCACCACTACTATAGATACTTTTGAAGTTTAAACTGAATAATGGTTTAAAGTATATCTAAAGTCAATTTCTTTTTGGATAGAGTAGGAGAGGGTTAAAACTGCAGTATTTTTTGTTTGCCATCTATGTCTCATCAGGGAGATCTCCTTTCACTTCCTGTTCTGTAGATATATTTCCAATGAGAGGTAAATCCATGTTTCAGGGAAACAAGCGTCCCTGTAGAAAGATGATCTATCTATTGCTGTTCAGGTGGCAATGCAAAATTTTGGAATTAGCCTCACTTTTATCCCCAGTGACAGTGGTGATAAGGACAATTAGAAAGAGTTATTCACCCTAATTGGAACACAGACAGCAATTAAAAGCTGCCAGTGGTTCTTACACTTCACTACTCTATCTAAATAAAGAAAAAGTTTTGCCTTTAATTATACTTTAAAGTCTTCTTAATCTATTATGTAAACAAATACGATTCCATCATCAAATCTAGTTTCTAACTCTCATAATTATCGGATTTTATTTATTCCCATTACCTTAGTGCAGCCTTTCTCAACCAGGGTGCCGTAGCACCCTGGTGTGCTTTCTGGCTTCCTCAGGGGTGCCTCAAAGTTTTGTGGTCATGGCACTGTGATGTGAGAGGGGGAATGAAGACTGAAGTGAAGGGGGCTCCTTATGTAAAGGGGAAACGATGATGTAAAAATAATATTAAATGTAAAAATAATTTGAATTTTTTTTTAATGCCCCCTGCCCCGCAAGCACGCACGTATTCACCTAAACATGCGTTGGGTGCACCTACGTATGAAAACATTGATCGAGCTGCACATGTTGGACATCACCGCACAAGCCAGAGTGAGAGCAATACATCTGGGGTCAATATTTATGAGTATCTCTAAATTGATGACCTACAGGGGCTCTTAAAGCGTCGTCTATGGACTTTTTGACGTACTGAATTTTGTCACCGTTTCACAGATGCACGCAATTTTTAACCTGGGCATGTTGGGTATCTATTTACTCATCGTAACTTCGTCTTTTATATTTTACACAAAAGAAAAGGAGTATTGTATTGTGTTTTGGGGCACTAAATTCAACTTAGGTGCATATATCGTGCAACATAAAAATTTGCAACTGCCGCCATTTAAGGAGTTAATTGAAAAAAAAACAGTCTGTTTTTGACAATACCTTTTATTTAAAAAAAAAAATGGGTCCATCGATTGTAATTCAGGATCAATCATGATAAACGATGCCTGCCGACTCACCAAAATAAAAAATCCCGCCGCACAACGACCCGTCCGAACCCGATGAAGACTCTCCGCAAAATGACAGCTCCCGATCTAGACAAATAGGCGGAGCAAGCTGTGACGTCACAGGGCATTTTCTGCCTGTTTGACATTCTGAGCTGCCATTCGGGTCTGGGAGCCGAAGTGTCATAATACTATTCATTATATTACGACTTACTGCCCATATCATTTGGGGGGCAAAGGAAAAAATATTCAGGCAGATAACTGTTGGAGTGCAAGGGGGAAGTTCTGAACACATGCTGGAAGATTTTTTTCCTAACCTGGGAAGATTGTAATGAGCTTTTTGTGCAGATATTCTTCTAGCATATGGACACCTTTAGTAATGACTTTGGGTTGTTCCAACCGCCCTCTCTTCACTTTCTGCTTTTTACTCTTATTGATGCTACATATAAAATATTGAAATATGTAACATAATGAATTCTTTAGAAAATTCCAATACACAATTTGGCAAAACTGGTGAAAATGTGCACAAAATGACACATACCTGGGGGTGCCTGGTTTAACCAACATTGATGTCCAAAGCCACAGACTAATTTAGTAGGAGCATCTTGGCCAGACTTCCATTTGTTGTATAGTATAAACTTATATTAAAGGCTCTTTGTCTGGATAAGTTAATATTTATGTTACATTATAGGTCATCACACTTTGTCACCTAGTGAACCATAGATAGTAGTGGTGAGCCTCTTTAAAGTGGAATTCCAATAAAAACATTTTTTAAAAAGTTTTTTACATTGGAGAGATTTCCGCTCACTTTTGTGGTGACCTGATGTCAGATGGGACTGCTAACAAGTTAAAATATTCCCATACAGTGGGAAGATAGACACCAGGCTAATATGGATGTCCATGTCCCTTTTAGAGATCAATAACATGTTAAAGGATTGCAGACGATTATATATTCACTCTAAAGGTGGTGAGTAACTTTCAAGAAGGTACAGGTAACCTGTTTGTATATTTCCCTGGTAACTACTGGTGTTTTTCTACTCATGTGACTTCAGAGATGTTGACAGTGAATCTGTTTTTGCTACCTGGAGATGCTTGAATACTGTGGAAACAAGCTAAGTTGAGGACACTGGACTAAAAATGCTTTTCTTGTGTTGGGCAGATTTCCCTTTTGTCTACATAGGAAAAGGGGGTTAATCTCCTAAACTGGACACAGGCAGCAGTAAAACTCTAACTCGCAAGTCTTTCAATAATATTCGTATGCTTTAATAAAATAAACTTGTTGAGAAGCTAGTTTAATCAGCATCAAAGGGTGCAGCATGTGGCTTCTGAGCTTCCACTGCTCCACAAGGACCACTGTAGTACAACAAAGAACCCTAAATTATACCAGAATGCCATACTTTGTTATGAAAGTATTGGAGCCCATAATTTTGAACATGTGTAATTAACATGTCAATGATTAGTAAACTGTAGAATAGAAAGAAAAATTACCAGCTTTAGGATAGGTTGCAATGATCACATCATCAGGTCTAGCTTGGAAATCTGTCACTCGTTCCCAGTTTTCTGCACTCTCTGCTGATATAGGGATCCCATGGAGAAGGACAGTTGCCTTAAGGGTAGGAATGTCCATTCTGCATATTGTAAGTAATAAATAGAAAATTAAAAATAACATCACCTTTTAATTGTTTAATGTTGTCATTGCCAGGTTGCGCCAAAGAAAATAATGGTTATATTTAAGCAGAAATTCATATATCAGAGTCCACTTCAAGCAGGTGTGAGCTATGTAGTTACACAAGCAGCATCCAAAAAGAGGGGCATCTGCTCCCAGGAAGCTGAGACTTCCTCCCCCTCCCCTTACATACATACATCACAGTTCTCTAGGCAATCTACATAGGGTTTCTAGTTGCTAATTGCCCCTCTGTTTGACTTTCTGTGGTTGCAGTGATCAACCAGTTTGAAACCTCTACACTGAGTACTTTACTCTCCAAACTGCTCTACTGATGATCTGTTTTCAATTAGATGAAATGTGATTGACTGCTTTGGTTATGACCGGGGATATCCCATCTCAGAACCACTGCTGTTCAGCAGTTTAAATAGTGTCTCAAAGCAGCTCCAAATATGGCTACAAACACGAGAGGGCAGCAGTTTGTGTAATCATTCTTATAAATGATGCTCGTACAAACATGCAAGTTTGAATATAGAGAGAATAGGAGTAACACTATAGGCACAGTCTTTTAATGGGAGAAAACAATGAAGACGGAAATTCAGTCACCTCTAGACATGTGTGATTCGTTTCGTTACGAATCGAAATTCGTACGAATGTTCCTGAAATTCGTAGATTCGTAAGCATACGAAATCCGAATTGCAGTTTCCGAATTTATATCCGAAATACGAAATTCCGTTAACGAATTTCGGATCCGAATTTATTTGAAACAGGAACTAATATTACCCCTGTAAATGAGGTTGAACAACATGACAAGACTTTTTTTTTAAATCCGAAATACGGATCCGCTGCTGCTGAGGTTTGCATTACAATACACAGGCAGGAAATATGAAATTCCGTTGACGTATTTTCGTTCCGTTACGAACATTCGTTATATATTGAAGTTAAAAAGCAAAGTACATTTATATTGGAGTTGATGGTATTTTTTTTTTAAGTCCGAAATACGAAATTCGGATACGGAATCCGTTAACGGAATTCGTATTTTGTTTTGGTTGACCAATCAGAGGTTCTATTCTGCTGCTGAGATTCTGATATCATAAAAATGTGAACTGACTCCTAATATGGAATTCTTAAAACATCCATCCAATGTGTCAGAAACAAGTAAAGATAAATAAAATTATAGTGATACAATCAATCCACTACATGTGAAACAATGTAAAAGCTTGTGAAAAAAATAATACTGGAAAGTGATGAATGCAAACATCCTTGAAATAGGTGATAAGTAATTTAAACAAAAGGCTGTGCACTAACCGCACTGGTTGGTTGCCGGATTTCTTATGTCTACACAGCTTAGTAGATCAAAAAATCAATCAAAAGTTTCCAGTTTTTTTTGGCTGTTAAATCATTAGTTTCTGCCAGAGTGAAACAGTCTCTGACTGTTACGAAATCCCACCAAAGGGCAATCATTCATAGATCAATCATTCCATTCCTCTGTTTTGTAGTCTCAGCAGCAATACAATTTTGATGTTTCCAGTCATATGAAAGAAATAATGTACAGGGATCCTTGTGATATAGTGAAGGAGTTTTATTTAAAGAATGGGCAAGCAGACACTTACATTTAAAATTTGCAGCAGCTGGCCCGCACTATCTGCAAACAAGCTCCTGTCTCCTCGAGATGCAAGATCAATCTCAGCTAGCCCCGCCCCTGACGCTTTTAGTCACTTGACGTCTTCAGAGGGTAGCAGGTATTTCCCCTGGGAAAATTGAATTAACCACTTAAATCTGGTCAACCCTCCCTCTATACTTACCTTTTGGTGAATGGCCCTTCCCCTCCGCCGCCACGTGTGTACCTCATATTTTGAATTTCACTTGGAAATTGCAAGCACTCGTTGGTCAGTGCAGTCAGGTGACCACGCTGACCAATGAGAAGCGCTTCCTAGCACAGTCAAATATGGTTTTGGTTAAAATAATTTATTTGTATCAGGGCAAGTATAATCATGGATTGAATTACACTTCTTCATAATCATTAGTCTGTATTGTTTTAGAAAAAATGCCACATGACCCTTTTATCACTAGATTGTGCTTCACAGTGCAACAGAGAGTGCGTTGGACTGGAAACAAGTGGATGCAGTCTGACAGCCAAATCCCAGATAAGTCACAGTGATAAATCGCTGTCAACTAGACATGTGCACTGCCAAAAAATTTGTTTCGTTTCGTTTTAAATTCGGATTTGTGTTATTTCGTTTTTCGGGATTCGGGTGTGAAAGTCAATACGGATTCGGAATTCGGACGAAATTCGTTAGCGATAGTTCGTTCGAACGTTCATTTCGTTTCTTATTCGTTTCATTCAAAATGTGGGAAATGGGAAAATGTTTTTCTTCAACGGACGAAACGAATAAGAAACGAAAACGAAACGAACGTTCGACCGAACTACCGCTACCGAATTTCGGAAACGGAAATTCGGATTCGTTTGCATTCGTTATATCTGTAATTCGGAATTCGGATACATCCGAATTTCCAAAAATTTGTCCGAATTTCGATTCGGAACGAAACGAATCGCACATGTCTACTGTCAACCACACGGAATCACGTGGTGATAAATGAAACAAGAACGTTGTAGTGATACTTACCTATATGTTGAATTACTTAATCTTATCATATTCAGCAGTGAGTGAGTCTGCAGTTGAACTGTGTCTTATTCAGACTTCATCTGGAGCTCTCTAGTAAATGACTGTTTAATTAAGTGCATACTTGTACCTCGATTTAAAAACCATTACAACACATTTTTCTTTATTATTGAGCACCTTTCAGTTCTAGTGTTCAACAATATGGTAACTAAATACTGCCAAATAATGGCTGTAATTGGAGCTGTGAGTAAAATAATGTTCTCGCCACGATCTCATAGTGTAAAGTTAACACCTTTCTGATTATAAAAGTAATAGTTTGGTTATTAGTGCTCTAAAAGGGCAATCAGAGAGAAAGTCAGGAAACCTACACATTTAGAGGTTTAGATTCATATTACTGCATGGAATCAGGTTTATAGGTTTGAATTGCCTGCAAGAGATTAAGGTTCCATTTACATTTGTATGTGCCTTGCGGACAGGTTTTTTCTGCCCGTGCGTGCTGTAGGGGGCACGAGCGAGCAGAACATTTTTTTTTTTGTCTAATTACGGCAATGCGCCCAAGTGAGTCTGCTGTCCGTCCATTTTTTCACAACGGGCGGATGGGAAGAGGTTAATGTGGACCTTTACACTCAAAAATCAAATTCTACCAATGCATCCCTCTATGTATGATGAATAATAATAACATTGACATGTCAGGTGTAAAATGCTGTGATTATGAAATACTTACACTTGCAGAGCATTCATTTCCTGCTTTGAAAGTGCAAATGACTTCAGGTTGCCAAAGCAATGCACACCGGGATCGCCTTGTCATCAGCAGAGCATTGCTGGGAAATCTCATCTGTACTTTCAGGAGATCTCAGGGAAAGGCATTTTCCTCCACTGAGATGATGTGCTTGGTAACATGTCCTAGTCACATTTCTAGTCACATGTGCCAGAAATAAAGGAAGTAATAGGAGAGCTAGTAATCTGCCCTTAGTGAACATGGCCACTGCCAGAAGGCTGGGAAAGAAAAGAGAAATAAGGAATGCAAAGAATACAAAGCCGGCAATTATCTAGAAGTATGTGTTTGTAGATTATCATTACTAATCACTAACAGTATGTTTTAAGTTGTTTTAAAGATAAGTGTAAAGGTCCGCTTTAAGGTAGCCTATTCATTTAATGTGCTGCCTAACACTACAAAATTGCATATACAAAAAAAATGGCAAAAAGAAAAAAATAAATGTAATAAAAATAAAAATAACAACCACTTGAATCAGCTGCTTTGAAGGGTTTGGGTACAGATTAAGGCTGGTACAACCAGCTGTCTGTGACAGCCAGCAACCAGCACTAAGCCCAGGAGCTGAAGCAGTCAGCTCCTGGGCGTCAGGTCTGGCTACACAATGCTCCAATTGTATTCAATTACTGTAGCAGGTCTTCTTAATACAGCACTTCCTCTCAGTACAGGGGCTGCGACAGAGCTGTTGCAGCTCTATTAAGGGTCTCACTGCTTTAGTGATCTATTGCTGGCTGATTGCAGCAGGCAGTAGATCACTATTAGAAGTGATCTGTTGCTGCAGAGCTGCACGGGGAGTCTGAATCAGGTCTCCACGGACCAGATCCAGACCATCATGAAAAAAAAAAGGTTAAAAAAGTGTAAAAACCCCCCCCCACTAAACTTTAAAACTTAAAAATACATTCAAGTACCTTAACTGTTAAAAGAGAACTATGGGGTAATCTTTTTATCCCATAGTTCTCTTTAGAGGCACGGGAGGATATATACTAACCTCCTCCCATGACCCAAAGCCCAGTATATAGCGGGCTATTGCATCCCTGGACGTAACCTGTCTGCATCCAAGGCTGCTCATCTTTCCCTGTATAGATGTAAACTTTATAATGGGCTGGTATATGCGTACATATGCCGCTGCTGTCATTAATTTGTACAGGTGGTTGCCCGCAGCTGTGCGCAACACCTTTTACTCCAGGATACAGAAGGTGCCAGAGCTTTTGACCTAATAAGGCATTAGGGAGGGTAGAGAAAGAAGACACTCTTATAATCTTGTAGTAATACATAAGATAAAATAGTTTTTATTAAGGTGAAAATATTTGTGCTTATTTTTCTTATTAGAATATGTGAACAGAAATGAATAGGTGACTTTGGAGGGGAAAGGGGGAAAGCTAATAGTCTGCCTAGGGCTTTGTTTGGTCATAATCCAGATGTGCAAATACTGGATATGAAGCAGATATCTGCACCTCTAAGATCAGAAAATAGTTTTCCTACTTTTATTAATTTACATGAGAAAATAACTGGTTTATCAACCTTCTCATGTCTACAGAATATGCTTTCCCTTTTATTGCTTTGTCCTTACGTGGCATGTCCACACCTCCACCTAATTACCCTGCTTAGCTTCATATATTACTCACACATAGGGGCTGGTTCACTAAAATAGCAAACAAATAGCCTGCTTACTTTGCAAAGGAATTTTCATTGTGCAAGGGAATTTTCCTTTAGCTTAGTAAAGTAGATGTGACTCTGCTGTTTAGTGCTTATGAGCAGACAAAACATGATTTCTTTTTTTTTTTTTTTTAGTCTAAAGGTCATTCATCACTATTTTCTAATAATCTGAACTCTCACAAGCAAATGCGTGAAATGTTGAGAATAATGACTGTTTGAAACTAACACTGCAGCACTAAATGAGGCCGTAGTGTATGAATCAACCAAACAAAAAAAGGTGAAAAGTCACTTTAATTACCATGTGAAATTTTCTACTTCTTTAGTAAGTCAGCATCTTTATCTCAACAGATAAATGCGGTTAAATCATGCTACAATAAATACAGAGCTCCCTCTCGTGGTAAAAGTGGAATATTAGTTTTTTTTTTCATCATTAGGAGATCAAATGGGATTTCATAAAAACAGGACCAGGCAGAATCTGGAGCAGTTGCCCATGGCAACCAATCAGCTTTTCTTTTCAGTTTTTTTCAGATAAGCTTTGAAAATGAAACAGAGAAGCTGAATGGTTGCCATGGGCAACTGCTCCTGATTTTTACAAAAGATTTGATCTGCATGGCCCTTGAGGAATAACATCTTGACAGTAGACCATGTCTTGACCATATCAAGGATGCCTCTGGTGGCTGACGCACCCATCTTCCTCAGCCGAGGATACGGAACAGACTGCATACTCTTCCTTATCTGTTAAAAAAAAAGTCCCTTTCATTTATTCACTCCCTCCATCCCCACATTGAGATCCCCCCAATGTATGGCTCCTAATTCAGGTGCAAGGTCTGGAATTTAAAGTCTGTCAAATCCTCAGACAAGCCTTACACTGCATGAAAGTGTGCACCCACTTTCCAGAGTGGGTGAACGTTTGTTCAAAAACTGTAGAATCAGATCATGATGATCTTCCAAAGAAATTCAGACTTTCAGGGGAGTCTTTTTTGCCCAGTTCGACTCCAAACAACTAATGTGCAACATTCTTCAAGTCATTCTGATCTTTACACAGACATGTTGTCCCCGCCTGGTGACTCAGAAATCTGGTGTCAGAGTTCAGCTGGAGAGCTGCAACTAAACTGTGACCTGTAGATCTAAAAGCATGTGCAGACCTCTTATCCCTGGTTACACAGGCAGGCAGGGCTGTTCTTTTTCTTGTGCCTACATGCATGCGCTCTGTTTCTGCCTTATTGCTGTATTTATCTGGCTGCTTTAGGTGTTGCTGCATCGCACCCGCGGTTAATATAGTTTGCTTTATGACCATTTCTTGCCTCCCAAATTACCTTTCTATTTAAGTTGTGCTCAGACTAGCACTCCTGGCCTGCAGGGAGTGGGAATGCACCCTGCCCAATTCCCTGCCCCCCACCAGTCCAGTGCGTGTGGCCATTGATCACCCCTGCAGTATGCATGTGGCCGCTGACCATCTACCCCTGCTTTGTTGGCCAGCACCCACCAACCCCCCCTCCCCTATGCACAACCTCCATCAAAACCCCCCACCCCCCTCTATTTATTTTGCCTTCCGAAGATGATGTAAGTGGATACGGGGGTCTGGGTTGGAAAGTGGGGGAGGGTTGTGGAGCCCATCTGCAGAATCTTGATGTGATGTGACTTTCACATATTTGAATGCTTATAAACACAAATCACTGTTTTGGGGGGACTACAAAGGGCCTGCACACAAAGGTGCTTCCACAAAGGTGTAAATACACCCAAAAATATACATATATCAACACAAAATAACCTCTCTCCCCTAAAATATACAGACTGTCACTTTATTAACATTATGTTAAAAATGTACCTAGGTACATATCCCCACTATGACCAACAATGTGGGGCCCCACAACAATATAATAATTGGACCATTTTTTAAACAAAGCGAGCAGAAAAATATTAAGGATAGACATGCCAGCAAATCATATACCTCATTTAGGCAAAGGTTTATATCAATAGAAAATAGACACATTTGTCATCTATAACACCTTATTGCTTGTATAAATAAATATTTGGGATGCACAATATTTTTTTTCCCCGGTATCGAATTTGAGTACCCATATTTATTTTTTGGTTTGGCCGGCTCAATGTTGATGGGCCGGGAAGCGTCATTACCCGCCGTCTGGCTTCCTGATTGGCCGGGAAGCCGGTTCCATGCTGTTTGGCTGGCTCGATGCTGATGGGCTCCTAGCCAGCCTCGATGCTGATTGGTTTGGCCAGCTCAACGCTGACTTTCATCCGTGCGGGTATAGGTGTCCACACTTGGAAGCAAACAGGATGGATCCTGTCTGTGTCCACGTGCGGACACCTATACCTTCCATAGGGAAGAAAAGGCTGCTGCGCGCAATCACATGCAGCACCTGTCCCTCCCGGGACCTGCTGTTTGTGGGTGTGCACACCGCACGGACGTGTACGCCCAGTGTGAATGATGCCTTAGACATAATACACTATCCAGTGGGGGTGCCACTATAAATACTAATGAATGGGGGGTGGAGAGCTCACAGAGAACTTAGTTGTAATTTATACAGAGCACAGAGGCAGCCATTTCTATGAGGATATGAAGAGGAAAGCTAACAAAAAAAGTAAATTACTGTGTTCATACACATCAACTGCATATGCCTGCTTCGCATGTACAATGTGAACATTGCTGGCATATGTTGTTTTTTAAAATATCTCCACAAAGGTGGAAACGGACTTTAAATTCACAACCAGCAAATGACTGAACAGCAATCATGACTCTCAAATGGTAGTTGAGAGTCATGATTTGCACTTTGCACTTGTGCGAAGCATCACTTGTTTACTAATTTATACATTTCACAATTGTGATTTCATATCTTTACCATGTCATCATTTGCAAATATTGCATAGTATATAGCTAACATCAGACACAGGAAGGCATGATGACTTATTCAACCTTGGTAAAATAGTTTTACTGCAAAGCATCTATGAAAATTTATTTCTGCCGTGTACTAGAGCAGTGAGCTTTAATACCAAACCACCTTAGAAAGAAGTTATATTTTTACGTATAAACTAAAATATGCGTCTAAGTAGAACAGTAAAAAAAGTAAAACTTACATGTCTTTATTAAAGTGGCTCATTTTATATTGTGTATGAAGATCGCAATTAAAAACGTCAATACAATATTAAGAGTTATATTATCCAAGTAGTGCCACTCCTTGAACTTGTAAGCTCAGTTATTCATTACCTTCTTTAGTTAAACATTAGAAAAATGTCAAACTTTTTGGCAAGAAAGTGATTGTTGATTCAACATGAGAGACATTGGTGAGCATGACCATACATAAAGACATCCCATAGAGTTTAAATCACTGTCACCTAGTACTGCTGATTTTAGCAGGTTCAGAAGACAAAAGGGATGAGCGAATATGCCTGGGTTTGGTTTGTGGGACATTCGTCAAACCAATTGTGAATTGTGAACCTAAAACCAAACGCTGTTGAAGTCTTTGGATGCAAATATGGAAATTCAATTTTGGACATGTTAACGGACAAGAAATTGTGAACAAATGGCATGTGGATCTGGGCATCGCCATGCAGGACATGTATCAATAAAAAAGAAATTAAGAAATACTGTACAGTGGGGAGAAGGTCCACCTTTGAATGCGACTTCAAGGAGAAAACACCAGTCCCGTATTATGTAACAAAATTATTCTCACTGACATCAACACCATATTCTGGCATCACACATTTTGTAACTGATTTTCTACCTTTTACATTATTGCTTGGCTTAAATAAAGCAGCAGCACCCCAATCTAATTAAGTACAACTTGGAAACAAAATGGCTTTTTTTGGCTGTGACACCTGATTTTTCTTATCTAGCGGTAAAAGGCCTGAAGTGACCAGTGGAAATAGCAGCCACAACAGTTCTAAAAAGCTATACGAAGGTATACTCCTAGGACTAGTTCACACCATAACTGCTTGCATGTGCAGCTGCAGTCCGTTGCGTTTTGCTGCGATTTTACTACTTTTTTTCTTCCGCTTAAAATGGGCTTTCAGATGCAGTCCTGTGCGTTGCATGCATTTTGATGCGTTCTGTTGCGATCAGGTGCAGCTAAAATAAGACTAGCAGTATTTTTTCTGACTGCATCGGAACTGACTGCACTGGTGTGAACAAAGCACCAGAAATCCCATTGGACATGATTTTGATGCAGCTGTCAAACTAAACGGACTGCACCACAACTGCATCTGGTGTGTACTAGCCCTTAAAAAAATAAGGCTGAGGGACTATTCACACCACATCCAGATCATCTCCAGACCAGACCAGATTGTTTCCGGACCCAAAATGTATCCTAATGTATCCCTATGCCATTTCTTGCCTCTGTTCACACCAGTGCAGTCTGTTCCAGACCATACCAGAAAAATACTGCATATCTCATTTTGTCTGGTCTGGAATGCACTGGAACTGTGGGCAGGTCCACACCATTTTCCGGACCAGATCTGGCCCTGCCCTGAAGCCCTCAATTTCGTCCCAACTGGCTAGTGGCAAAACAATATCATAGTACAGTTTGTGAGTAGTACCACACTGTATTGTCTTAAAGGTTTAATTAAAACCAAACAAAAACACTTTAAAACCACAACCCCACATTCCCCATACCATATCTCCAATATTTCCCAAAATTTTCAAAATATAGACTTCAGCTATGTGTTTGGTAGAACTTAGCAAGCATCAGGACAGTATGTGAACACTTGATAGGGAGTAAATAGAAAGAGACAAGGCCCGTCAAGGGAAAAAAAGTGAGTTTCCTGAGTTTCCTGAGGAGGGTACAGATACCCTCCCAGCAGCCAGCTTCAGGTGGAGATTAATTGTTGAGGACTGCTGGCTGCTGAGAGACCCCCGCTGGTGGACACTGGAATTACATGTTTCAGATCCCAGCACTACAGTGCCAACAGCAGGTGCTCTGTTTCCTGACAAAATTGTGGAAACGTAATGTTTTTTCTAGCAAGACCTGCTTTCACTCTTGGCCATTGACAGGGCAATTTTTTTTTTTTAATTTTCCGCACACATAATAAAATGCACATTTTGTACATGCTAATGCATTTTAAACCCCAAAACATATATTTGTATAAGCGTAGACCCTGGAAAATAAAATGGTGTTATTTGCAATTTTTTATGCCACACATTATTTGCACTACTGTTGATCAAATATATTTTTAGTAAAAAAATACATTCGAATTAATATAAGGGTGCACAAACACAATATAATCAGCAATCTAGTAGATCCCCAAAGCCAGTAGCTTGGATTACAAATGTAAACAAATTCCCGGGTGTTATAATGGCCGGGAGTTTGCTTAAATGCCAGGGGGGCTGATAGGTTACTTTGTAATAACCCCAGGGTCAAATCTGCTGCGGACTTTTAAAGTCTCTTCTGCTGAATAGGTGCACAAATCATGTCTTTACATGCTGCCCGGCTTCGCGGCTAATCAGGAAGCCAGGTGGTGAGTCATTACACGCCGCCTGGCTTCCTGAATGGGACTTCCGGTACTCTGTATTGGCGAGTACGAAAAAAAAATACTTGTACTCAATACCAAAATACCGGTATCGGTGCATCCCTAATAATCACAAAGTCACACAATCATCTGCCTAAGGCATCCACAGTTCATAGTAATGACTCAACTCAGTACAACAAATTAAAATAAACAGGTAACAGTGCAGGATTAAGGCCCCATTCACACCTGACCGTTTTGTAGCGCGTCCTACGCTCGATGAACGCTCTACAAAACGGTCAAAAAAATAAATAGCATTGTAGTCAATGGTATCGTTCCCACCTGTCCGTATTTCCGCCCGTCCCGAACGCACTACAAAACGGCCCACGCATGAAAAGGTCCCGGAGCGTTTTTTGCTGCGTATTGGTCCGTTTTGTAGGGCGTTTTCCATTTGTATACTGCCAAGTAGCCTTTGGAATCGCGCGACGGTCGCGCAACTTTTTTACCGCGAATCGCGGTAAAAAAACACGTGACGGTCGCGCGACAGACGCGCATATTACAATACGCATAGGTGTGAATGGGGCCTTATACAACAAAGGTCCGCCTAGTGAAACTGGGTTACCTTGCAGCCAGACAACCATGAAACCCCTTGTGACACAGAGAATACAGTAAGCGATAAGGTTGCCTACCAGGCGCCTTTTGTCTGTGTCCCAGGGTCCCGATCGGGTGGATTTGTTCAGCTGTGCAGTTTCCCGTGTTCACCCATGGCACAAAACTTCACTTGGTTGTTTGTTGTTTAAAAAAAAAATGTAACACTCCTTTTTTTTTTTACACAGAGGAATCATACTGACACAACATAATCAGCAAAATAACAATTTCTACGACCATGAATGAGTTTACCGAATCAGCAGAAGTGTCAACACCACTCTACTACAAAACTAGCAAACTACCAAAAGCGCTGGTGAACCTCTGAATCAACAGAGGTGCCACTGTCCCAAAACTGACGCCCTCCTGGCATAGCGCTGCCTTAGCACTCACAAAACTGGCGCCCTACTGGTGTGGCACTGCCAAAGCGCTGGTGAACGTAGTTCACCGTAACCCACCGGTCTGGAAGCAGAGAGCAGTTCAGAAGAAAGAAAGGTTACTCACCGCCAGTGAGAATCCCACCGCTGCCACCAAAAGATGTATGGGTTACCGTGTGATAACCTCGGGGTCAAATCTGCCGTGGACTTAACTTCTCTTCTGCTGAATCGGTACACTCTTGAGCTCGGGATATGAGAATCAACACAGACACAAAGATATGTGGTATCCGCTCAAAATCAAAGGTTTATTGTAAAACAAGGAATTTATATACAAAACTAAGAAATGGATGGCGGGGCATAAACCAATACAAATCATGCACATGTATATTAATTAATAAATGCTACCATGGGTCATAGAATGGTCATACAGGGGGTTACAGAAAATGAGATAAGAAGACACAGTTTTAATGATACAAGAATGCAGCTGCGAGCAAGTGAAAGCGGTTCAAGGCCAGTTTATTCAGAACCTTCAAAAAGCACAGGTTTACTTGCTCAAAATATTAACTATATACAAACCAAGAATAAGAGAACAAGATTAATTCTCCTATCAGGGGCCACTTCTCTTTCACGTTGAATCAGGCCCAGCTTCATTCAAATCACTTCCTATGAGCCTTGGGAGCCCCCCCCCCCACACCTCTGGATGTAGTGGAAAATGCTGCAGAGAACAGTTCCATGTAATGCAGCATTTAGGATCCACCCACTGCCAAAGGAAGGAGAGGGCAATCCGGACCTGTGAGGTAATATGTCTAGACTGAAGACTGATGGAAAAAAGTATGTATAGTGATTTTTTTAAAGGTGCCAGTGGTTGGGTTGGCATTTGGGAATTTAAATTGTCATGTACAGTAAGATTTTTTAAATAAATGTTCTATTTTAGCACTGTGGGGCAATTTGCCCTGGAACAATAGTACAAGACGAAAAGAGTGACAAATAGGAAGGGAAAATTAGTATTAGGAAAACTTAAATAAAAATAAAAAACAAAGACTTGCGCTTCTGGAGGAAGAAAGAAAAAAAAAAACAAGAAAAACCGGACTGGCTAGAAGCTGCTGCATGCAACTCAGGCGGTAAGCCCTAGGGGTTAATGGATCAACAGTGTAGCGCTAAAAGCCTCCCAGTGTTAGACCCAAATATATAGATAATGTTTATACATAAAACATGTATAATTGTGAAACTTTGTGAGTGAAAAAATATATACAAATAGACTTATGTGTCTAAATGAAAACAATAATTGTATCTCTGTGAAAAAAAAAATCAAAAACGAGTGATTTGTGTACAATGTTTCATCCAATAAATCCCAGTAGGTGAAACAAATACAGATTTGTTGCATACAAATATCAAGTGAACGTGACTACAAAATAAAAATTTGTTGTTTGAAAAACTTTGATGAAAAATCTGATGTGAAGTAAATCCAAGAAAATCAAAGGAAGTAAAAAAGAAGTCCAGCTATATTTTCTTCCAAAGAACAAAGTCAGATGTGTGTCCGATTCGTGCTAATCTCGTGATGTGATGAACATAACGAAATAAAAACCCTCTAGGGCAGTGGTTCTCAACCTTTCTAGGGCCGGCACCCCTTGGTAACATTTGCCAAGTTGTGGTGACCCCCAACGGTAAAATTTAGGAATGACACGGCTGCTCCTGCAGCGACATCTGGCGGGAGAACTGACACTGCTGCGCTAGGAGAGGGCTGAGGAGAACTCTCACCTAGCACAGCAGAAATTACACAGCGACCCACAGGTTGAGAACCACTGGCGTACGCCGTCAGAATAAAAAAACAAATAAAACACCCTAGGAATAGCTAGATTCCTATTGGCTATTTCACTTTGCAATAGCCAATAGCAAACTAGCTATTGCACCCGCCCTCTGCTGCTGTCAATCAGTAGTGAGGACCTGATGGAGAACTTCAGGTCCCACTCTGCTGATTGACAGCAACAGAGGGCGGGTGCAATAGCTAATTTGCTATTGGCTATTGCAAAGTGAAATAGCCAATAGGAATCTAGCTACGCATTCCTAGGGTGTTTTTTTTGGACTTACGGCCCCCAATGTCAGACAAAAAAGGTTTACTCTGCTCGGGAGAAAGTGTTTCTCTCCCAAGCGGCCGGAAGCCGCTATCTGATAGCAGGAGACTCCCCGGCGACCCCTGGCAAATCGTCATTCCACCCCCCCGAAGGGGTCCCGACCCACAGGTAGAGAACCGCTGCTCTAGGGTATGTACTCACCGGACTTGGAAAGTTTACAGACTGTGCACAGCACCGGAATAAGAGCAGCTTGATTCACCGTCCTGTCCTCCGTCTTCTCCTTCACGAGGTCCGCAGAGATCCTCTGTCCAACGGATTTGGGAAGTTTACAGACCGTGTACAGCACAGGACCTGCATTCACGCCACACTTTCAGTCTCATGACCTAATTCTGACTGACCGGCCGGCTTCTTTTGTTTTTTGCTTGTGTTTTAAATTCATTTCTCAGCGCTGTTTTTTTATACAAATAAAATATCGTATTTTACTACACTATGGAAGCATTACTTTATTTTTTATAACGGGAAACGGGAGTTGGACAAAGGATCTTTGTGGACCTCGTGAAGGAAAAGACGGAGGATAGGACGGTGAATAAGCTGTTCTTATTCCGGTGCTGTACACGGTCTGTAAACTTCCTAAATCCGTTGGACAGAGGATCTCTGCGGACCTCGTGAACGAGAAGACGGAGGACAGGACGGTGAATCAAGTTGCTCTTATTCCGGTGCTTGATTTTTTTTCATTTGACACATTGATTTATGCACTGGTTTTTCTACAGTGACATTCAGAGTCATCGGATGAAACAGTTGAGACAGTTCATTCGTTTTTATTATACATTTTTTCACAGAGATACAATTATTGTTTTCATTTAGACACACAAGTCTATTTTTATATATTTTTTCACTCACAAAGTTCCACAATTATATATGTTTTATGTATAAACATTATCTATATATTTGTGTCTAACACTGGGAGGCTTTTAGCGCTACACTTTAGATCAATTAGGAAAACTTAGCTTGGAAGCTAAGAGAAGGAATGTTTAAGATGCCACTATCACTTGCATGTAACGGTCATCAGTCAGCTTTGCCTATAAATAGCCCTACATTGGAGGTAGCCCTAAAAAAGTCAATGCTTCAAGAAGAACTATATAAAAGTGTGTCAGAATATAGACAGACAGCAGAAGAGTGATCCACAAGGGTAAGCGTAAAAGCTGTTTGCAATATGACAGAGATGTTGAAAGATTAGGGTAAAATTGTAGGCATTAAGAGCTGGGGAATACTGCAACATGTTTCCTAAGAAACACTATTACTATGGAATGTGCAAGACAGCTGTGTCCATACATTTAGAAAGACAGGGAAACATGACATGCTGCCTGTTTGCTCACTCACTACTCAGTTAATACAGCTTTACGGTGTCTTTCAAGCAGAGATGGGTAAGCTTTCTCAACTTTGTCAACAAATCACTCATTCAACTTTTCAGCCCATTTCTGTTTCAAATTAGGAATGATCATATTTGGGCTATTATAAGGTTAACATTTTTGGGGAAAAAGTTTAGGGAAAAAGGCACCTTTTTGTGTTCCCACATACTTCTTTATACAGTACTTCTCACTAGGGATGCACCGATACCGATACCGGCCAATCATAAAGCTAGGGCGTCACGCCATTACACGGCTCTGGCTGGGTACCGGAGGAAGGCCGCGTTCTGGCTGGAGAGGCCCCGGGGGTGACAGGCTGGACATACCAAGGTAAGAGGGGACTTTTTTGTTAATCGGGAAGTCGGGTGGCGAGTCTTTAGACGCTGCCCGGCTTCCCAGCCAATCAGGAAGCCAGGTGGCGAGTCATTACACGCCACCCGGCTTCCTGAATTGGACTTCCGTTACTCTGTAATTGGTATCGTCGACTACCGGAAAAAAATTATCGGTACTCGGTACCAAAATACTGGTATCGGTGCATCCCTACTTCTCACCCATGGGCCTGAACACACATCTAGAAGTGTGTTGATATGAATATTATAAAAGAAATATGTAGTTTGCAGCAGCATTGCTGAACTACTGTTTTTGCTAACACTTGCGTCAGACAATTTTTTATTATGCCACCTGACTCAAATTGGACACGTGCCCAGACACTAGACATTAAAGTAGTTACATATTATTATCAAGCTGTAAAAGAACGTTAAAACAAGCACTCACTGACCTCTCTACCAGCATGCACTGTGATTTAATCATTCTCAAAGATCACAACTAAAACTTTAAAGTTGGGTTTTAGGGCTAGTTCACACCAGATGCAGTTGTAATGCAGACCTTTCAGTTTGGTTGCTGCAGCCAAAATACATCCCAATGCTTTCCTATGGGATTTCTGGTGCTCTATTCACACCAGTGCAGTCCTTTCCAATGCAATCAGAAAAAATACTGCTTGCCCTATTTTAGCTGCATCGGACTGCACCGGAATGCAGCAAAACACATGCAAATGCACTGGAACGGACCTGAAATTCCATTTTACGCAAAAAAAAAACAAAAAATGCATCAATCGTGGCAAATTGCATTGCAGCTGCGCAGACGCATGCAGTTCTGGTGTGAACTGGCCCTTAGTCAGTTTCACAGCTGTTTGTACACAAAAGAGGGGTTGCAGGCTGACAAGATTCTGGTCTCCATAGAAAGTAAAGGGGAAAGTAGCTGTAAAGGATTTCAGTGCCTGTGTTGTAAGGTTTGAAGATGCATTTCACAATGCCTATAGCTAAGAGAACAAGGGCTTGTGTTAAAGTGCTTTTACTGACTTGGTACATGTTGACATTTTTTTCATGTATGTTTTCCCGTATTTCCAGTGTCATTCCTTCCATTTCCCAATTGTGGGTTGATTTTTCCTTTCAGTTGCGTTGTGTTAATGTGAATTTTACAAGAGTTCATGTGCATTGCATTGTGGAAAAATGCAGACATGCTGCATTCTTCTGTACCTTCCACTCCACACCTTTCTATTCAGTTTTGGTGTGAACAGGGCACATACAAAAACAGTGTTCTGTGAAGGCGTCCACAAGGTTTAGGAGTGTGTCTATGGGAATGTTTGACCAATTTTCCAGAAGTGCATTTATGAGGTCAGGTACTGATGTTGGACGAGAAGGCCGGGCTCACAGTCTCCGCTCTAATTCATACCAAAGGTGTTCTAACGAGTTGAGGTCAGGACTCTGTGCAGGCTAGTCAAGTTCCTCCACCCGAAACTTGCTCATCCATGTCTTTATGGAGCTTGCTTTTTGCACTGGTGCGCAGTCATGTTGGAACAAGAAAACCCATTCCATGAAGCTCTCTACGCACTGTTGTTGTGCCAATCTGAAGGCCACACGAAGTTTGGAGGTCTGTAGCTATTGACTCTGCAGACAGTTGCCAACTTCTGCGCACTGTGCACTTCACCATGCGCTGACCCTGTTCTGTCATTTTACGTGGCCTACTACTTCGTGGCTGAGTTGCTCCCAGTTACTTCCACTTTGTTATAATACCGCTAACAGCTGAAACTGGTAGAAAAAAATATCTTAATTTGATAACAATCTTCTCTTTTTTTTTGTATAATATTTCTTTATTGTTTCTATATATAACAATACAAACATATAAACATGTAAACATCCTGTTAAAAGACTCGCCCAGGGAGAAATCCAATCAGAAACAGAAGAGAAAGTTATATATAACTTATTCCTAAAACAGCCACCATAAATTTCCCTTCCTATTGGTATTAAAACCATTCTTCCCCCCCTAGGGGTCTCAACTAAAATAAAAAAACGCAAGGAAAACGACAACCCAAAATCCCTCCCATGCCTAAACCACCCAAAAAAACAAAAAAAACCAACAAAAAAAAAAACCACAAGAAAAACAAAACAAAACATTGCTTGAATCTTCTCTTTTTTTTTTTACTATTTATTATCTAAAATAATAAAACTCCATTTGCTATTGAAAAAATTGGTATGTACCATGTATTATGAATCAGTTAGGGACTTAACAACAATCTGAGTGGAGCAGGTCTGGTTAATGAATGCTTATACTGTTGTTAAAACAGTCATGTAGTAAACTATGTTTATGCTTAGCTATGGTACTTTATACTTAGCTTTGCATGCACAACAAGATTTGTAGAGTGAGGCTAGGTTCACACCGCAGTGACACCCGGTACGTGTGATCGTGTGCTAGTGCACACAGCGGTTGCCGTGCAGTCCAATTGAGTTCAATGGGGTGACATCCGCGCGGCAATCGCTAAAAAAAAGTACAAGTACCTTTTTTTTGCGACACGCAGCTTTTTTTAGAAAATAATGGCACCCACACTGCGATCGGCAGCGATGCGACTTTTGTGCACGGTCAGGAGTCGTCCAGGTGTGAACCTAACCTGAAGGCCCTGCTGCGGGTAGTTGCACTTTCAGGCTAGGTTTACACCTGGGCGAACTGTGACCGCCTGCCAATTGTGCAGGAAACCGTGCGGATGGCCGCACGGTCAAGGAATTGCCCAGCACTGCCAATCGCGCTGGCGGTGCGATTATTTTCTAACGGAACCCCAGTTGCGCCGGGTAGATTGTGTAGTTTCCTGCCGTGATACCGCCCGTACCTTTTTTTAGCGATTGCTGCGCTGATGTAACCCCCTTGAAATCAATGGGCCCGTGCAGTAATCGCTGTGTGCAATTGTGCACGATCGCACGGTCACATTATCACCCTGATGAAGGGACCCTGTGTGGTCCCGAAACGTTGGTTCTTTCGTTTGTGACGTTATGTCCGATTTAAATGGACGTTTACTATTTGAAAACTACTTATTGAGTGCCGGTGATTCCTGTTTTCTAGTGCTGATGTGCACGGTGCCATGCGTGATTGTCACTGCAGGCACCATCATTATAATTTGGGCCGGGAACGCTATAAGGAGTGCAGCGGGACTTTCTATTCTCTTCATATCTGAACCTAGCCTCATACAACAGGGAAATGGTCTTACTCTTAACCCCTCATAAAATATTGAATATATTGCAGCTTACCAGTCCTTAGATGTGATGGCTGCAGTCGTTTCCTTTTTTAAAGGCCTTTTTTACCCTTATTTTTTGCCAGGTGATCCTTACATTACCACTCTTCCTGTCAATGTTTACCATTCTACTGAATAAATGTAGGGACAGTCAGGGGCGCCCTGAGGCCCGGTGTCACCCAGAGCGGAGACCGGGTCACACCCCGCCATGACATCATCGCGCATGTGCGGCCATCTTATTTACACCTGCCGGCTTGTGTACGCAGGCAGAGAGGACGCAGGCAGAGAGAAGAGGGGATGTTCACCCGGCGGGATGAAGTATGCCGCTGGGTCCCCTCCTCTCTCCTGACACCGTCTGGACTCTCGGTCCATGAGTGTCCATGAGAATGACTGTCAGTCATTTTGGTGTCACCCCTCCAATTGTGTCACCCGGGTGCGGGTCGCACCCCCTGCACCCTCCTTGTGATGCCACTGGGGACAGTGTTGCCATCCTAAGCTGATCTTTTAATTGGGCTGCAAACACCTGCCTCTTTCCTCATCTCTGTTACATATGGAGGTTGGGTTTTGTAGATTACAGAAGATAACTTGGAGAGCTGATAACAGTGTTTGAGATTTCAGTTCAATGCACAGCAAGTTACAAGGATATTGGATTTGTATCTGGATCAACAGGTGTTTACTGCACTTGCAGAAAATTTACCTAGGCTGAAAAAAAAAAATGTATGCAGCCACTACATCTAAGGACTGGTGAGCTGCATTGCATTACATTTTCGTTGTTGAGTTTAGATAAATGTGATAGTGCCTTTGCCTTATATGTAACCTTGGCTAAAATGAAGGGTGAGCAACGGATTTTTGTAGTCATCAGCCAATTCTATTTATTCAAATGCTTTTACATGAAAAATCAGTGATATTAACTGCCCGCTTACTAGTTAAAGGTTAAATATGCAGCACACAAACTCAAAGTTCAAAATGTTTGTGTGAGGTTTAGACTTTCTTTTACAGGTGAAATCCACATTTTCCTGAAGATCTTACTATGTTGTATACTGAATTCATAGCGGGATGGATTTCAGGTAATATCTTAAATTGCACAATTCTTCATGTCCCTGTGTGTATGTGTTTATGTAGGAACTACAAATAGCAAAGGTCTTTATATTTATTGGTAGTTTACCTTTGTATTCTTTGGAAATATCAGTCTCTGCTATAGAGATAATTGCATTAATGTAGTACAAAGTGCAGGTAGGAAGGCTTTAGTCAATACTCCCTGAGAAGTATGTACAAATGTCTCTTCCCAAAATAAGCAAGGACTTCTGGGAAAATACCATTTTGCACACACATTTTCCAGGGAGCATAAGTTTTCCTACCTGTAAAATGTTCACCAGTCATTTTTGTGAAGCTTATACTAAGCATACTTGTGGAATCTTTTGACTACAGCCCCGATGCTGGCGACGTACACTGTACGTCGTCAGTCACGAAGGGGTTAATACTGTCAATGTATATTTCGTGTGTAATATTCTTACAGTACAATAAACTTCCTACGAATGAACCCTGACACAAGTATTTATTTTACCTGAAAGTAGTGGGTCTCTCAAAAGCTGGTCTAGAAAACCCAACTGTTTATGCTAATATACATTTTTAAATGGCAGGCCCACAAGTGAATACCCAATTAGTGGGGTGTTAACCCATTTCTGCCCATAAGCTGTGTAAATAAACATCCCCAAGCAAACTGGGGACATTTATAATTGCCCTTGCAGTTGCTTGCTCTCAGTCCCAGTTGAGTTCCCACCAGCAGGCCTCTGTGGCATCTAAAAAACAGGAGAAGAATGCTGTAAACCAGGGGTCTCAAACTTAATTTAGTCGTGGCCCACTGAACAATTTTTTTATTCCCGTGGGGGGCGCTTCTATATACGGTACCAGTGTTAATGTACACATGTTAGAAGCGGCAACTGTCACCGCTTCAAATTAATGATCGGGTGACAGCTGCTGCATGTAAACACCTGCACACCGCATGTAATCATATGTGATATGATTACATGCAATTAGGAATAAATCACTATCCCTGGATACACATTTGTGTATCCAGGGATAGTGATTGTTTTTGTAACTGCATGTAATCATATCACATACGATTACATGCGGTATGCAGGTGTGTACATGCAGCGGCTGTCACTTGATCATTAACTTGAATGGGTGACAGTTGCTGCATGTAAACGCCAGATTAGGGATTCCTGCTGCAGGACAACGCAAGTTTGTGACACACGATTTCCTAATCGCACCTGAAATAAAGGGGACTCCTCCCCCATTCCAATCCCCCCCCCACACACATAATAATACACTCCCCCCATTCTGTGTGCTCGACTTGTCAGCTGGCTGCAGGCCACATAGTACCGGCTCACGGGCCGGAGTAGGTCCGCGGGCCGGTACTTTGAGACCGCTGCTGTAAACTGTATGATAGGTGCTGACCGCCACAGACAGATGCAGCCGCTGTCACCCTGTAATTAACTGGAATAGGCACAGCACCTGCATCTGAATGGGCACATCTGGGATTCCTGCTGCAAGAATCCTGCTATAGATTATTGCTACAAATCGCTAGTGAGACATTGACCTAACTAAGGGCTGGTTCACACCACAAAGTCCGTGTTCCAGTGCGTTCGGCCTGGAACACAAGCCGGTCGGCTCCCTGCATTCAGGGGCAGGAGGGGCGTGGTGGTACATTGAGGTCAATGGCACCGTAGCCACGCCTCCTGCCCGCAGTGCAATCGCCTGTACCCGGAACACAGGCGCATCAGTCACATTAGAGCCTGCGTTCCGGTCCAGTGCGATCTGCAAAAATAGTGTTTGTAGTATTTTTGCAGATCGCACTGGACTGGAACGCAGGCACTGATGTGCCTGCGTTCCATTTGCGGCGATCGCAGTGAGGTCGGGGGGTGCCGCGTCTACTGTACCATTGACTTTAATGCACTGCCATGCCGGCTTGCGTTGCAGTGCGTTCCAGAGGTCGAACGCTCTGGAACGCAGCCTTTGTGGTGTGAACTGGCCCTTAATCAACCATACCAGATTTTGGCAGTACATTCACACATGTGAATAAGGTGGTGCTGTTCAAAGCAATGCTAGTGCAACTGTTTGTAACAATTTGCATGTAATTGTACATGCTGCAATTACCTGCAGATGATGACCCCAGACGCAGACAGTACAAACTCATGTGAACAACCAGAAACAGGAGCTGTTCTGGAGCAATTCATGTGCCCATACTATCGGCCCCATTTGTGAGTGTGAATGGGACCTTACCAGCTGATATTTAGTGTCATTCAAATGTGATTGCTTATGTATCCCAATCCCACTTCTTAGAAATGAATGCACTTTGGAAAAAAATCTCCAATTCAGATCACTATCCAAATCAGCTATGCTGTCCTAGATTGTTCACTTCTCCTGCCTTCTCCAAACTCTTCACCCTTTTTGTGAAAAACCCTGTAAATAAATAAATAAATAAATAAATAAATCGAGCCCTTCTGCATTAACTCCATCCAGTCTCTATTTCTTTCTTAGGAGCTCTTGGGCTGGTTGTTGGACATCCAGTAGACACAGTTAAGGTGAAGAACCCAGGTCTGATGACAAGTAAAATGAAGGAGTCAGGTCCCAAAAAATAAGCTTTTACTTTTGACTAATAAAAAAAATATTTGTGCATATATATATATATCTTTTTATTCTGATATTCCAAGATACTATAAGCACTGTTGTCATGTTTTAGGTGCGTATACAGACCCAGTCTAGGTACCATGGAATTGTAGACTGCATAGTGAAAACTTACCAGAAAGAAAAGGTGAGTGTTGTACAGCTGAGCTGAAATTGTTGTGTCAAGCAATATTTTCTGTGGGACATAGAGTTAGGTGATATAGACTAGAGCAGGGGTTGTTTGTCCTGCACAGAGGATTGGTACATACTACTGACATGTACCGATCCT
This sequence comes from Nanorana parkeri, assembly GCF_000935625.1. Taxonomy (NCBI): domain Eukaryota; kingdom Metazoa; phylum Chordata; class Amphibia; order Anura; family Dicroglossidae; genus Nanorana; species Nanorana parkeri. The sequence goes on along the minus strand of NW_017306421.1, from coordinate 101,494 downwards.
CTGCCGCTCGGCCACGCACAAATGGGCTCAGCTTCTCCTCTGCATCCCCCCTGCTCTCCCGGGCAGAGGCAGCGGGGGATCCGACGAGAAGTGAAAGAGCACTTCAGCCGCGGGGGGGGGCGTCTGCGGAGCCGCTGTGACAGAACTAAGGACGAGCAGGGAGGGGAGAGAGAGGCGTCGGCTGTCAAATCTTGGCCGAGCGTCTCTCTCTCTCCTCACCGCTCTTCATTAGTTCTGTGACAGCGGCTCCGTCCTCCGCCCTCCCCCGCCGCCGGTTCCTTCACTTCTTCTCGGAACCCCGCTGGGGAGAGCGGCGGGAGGAGAGGACATGGCGATCTACCAGTGATCGCTACGCGATCGACTGGTAGATCGCGATCGACCTTGTGGGCACCCCGGGACTAGAGTGTTTGGAATTTGTAAAAATTGTACATCTGTCCATTTTGGGCACAGGAAGTGCAGCAGAATATTGCCAATGGGGACTACCTCTTTGTAGAATGAATGTTGTTCAGAAAATTTTAGTAGTACTGAAGGTAGTACTTTTTTTTAAGTTTTGGGTATAGTAAGGGAGGGATATATAACCCCTGACAGTTTTTTTTTTTGCCATCTGTGTTCCATTGGGGAGAGTTCCCTTAACTTCTTGTCTGATAGCCACAACAGGAAGTAAGAGGAAATATGTTCAAAGGTAGGGAAATCCCAGGTGGTCAGTAGGGTCATCAGAACTAGTGTCCCCATTGGACAATTTGCCAACTCCTCCTTTTCGGATGACAACCCAAAATTAGGGATCTTCTTTCATATGATTTTTAGGGATAACGAGGCAGGACAGACAGAGAGAGTGAATCTCCTTAACGGGGACACAGACAGCAATAAAAACCTGACAGGTGCCTCTCCTCTCCATCCAAAACCCAAAAATAAAGTTTTGGCTTCAGTTGCACTTAAGTTTTTTTAGGCGTTGCAAGATACATTTTGCATAAGAAAAATGCTCCCCCCCCCGCCCCCCACCATGGGGTGGCGAGTGCCCTTGCCCGCACGCAGCCTCATTGGAAGCCAGGTCACACATTTAGGAAGACTGCAGGTCAGTTAGTGCCTAAGTATCATGGGAGTTCATGCCTGTATAGATGTCAACTTACCGATAGGTGAGCAATAGGGAAGTGGGATGGGAATGCAGAAAACATAAGGTATTAAATAAATACAAAATTTTAATTGTATGTGATTGTGTAACAGGGCGGGGAGAGGAAGTGATGTTCTGTTCTTTATTGATATTGATTTTGGCCTATTTGTTTATACTTATTTTTGTTCACATTTAGGCTTTGGGGTTCTTTAAAGGCATGAGTTTTCCAGTGGGCAGCGTGGCAATAAGCAATTCCCTGTTATTTGGATCTTATAGTAATGCCCTATACTATTTAACTGACACAACATGTAAAGACTGGAAGAATCCACCAGCAAATCACTATGTGTTTGTGGCTGGGTGCTTCTCAGGCCTAGTACAGGTAAGTTTATTGTAATCAATGTGTTCTTGTGGCACATTTTATAGACATTTTAGGAGTAAATGTTCATTCCAAAATTGTTCTGTGATTGGATATTTAAAGGATTAATCTATATTTTAGAAATGTTAGCTTTAAATTTTTTAAGTAGACTTGCAAGATACGCAGCAAAGTAGAATTGCCATTGGATAGTCTGCACCGTATGATTACATTTGTCTGTGTCTGCCCATCTGCCACCGGTGCCCCCAGAACACCTAGACTTCTTAGTATGGATCAAACATGCATGCTTCCTCCTCCATACTACAGTGCAGCTCTCTGTTCCCAAACAACCTATTGCCAAGCCTATGCACTGTTAACTGAATGGGAGAACATACCTAGCCCTTTCAGAATGATATTTGCATGGAATTATCAGGAGGCTCCTGGTGTCCATCAGATAGGCAGGCAGGCAGCCATTGTAAAGTTAAGATGGCACTGTAGGGTGTCTTCTAATCATCTGCAGCATTCTTTTTCTTTTGTATTACGTTGCAGGTTTGCTGTTGTATTTGTAGCACCTTTTTTTGTAACTGCAGGTGGTACACAAGGTGCAACTATTCTAAAGCCCAAGATATTGCTCCTCAGCCTCCTGATATGACTGAGCAGAGAGCCGCATCAGCTGTGGCCGCAGGCACCAGTCTCACTCACTGACCACCTGGAGCCCGCACTGACTACCTGGAGCCCATACTGACAACCTGAAACCCCCTACTGACCACCTGGAGCCTGCACAGACCACCTGAAGCCCTCACTGATCACCTGGAGCCCGCAATGACCACCTGAGACCCCGCAATGACCACCTGAGACCCCATACTTACCACCTGGAGCCCGCACTGACCACCTGGAGCCCTCACAGCCCCCTGATATGCCTGACCAGAGAGCCGCATCTGCTGTGGCCGCAGCTGCCAGTCTCACTCACTGACCACCTGAGAGCCCATACTGACCACCTGGAGCCCATACTGACCACCTGGAGCCGGCACTGACCACCTAGAGCCTGCACTTACCACCTGGAGCCCTCCCTGATTACCTGAGAGCCTGCACTGAACACCTGGAGCCCTCACTGAGCACCGGAGAGGCCACATTGACCACCTGCAAGGTCGCACTGACCACCTGAGAGCCCATCCTGATGACCTGGAATTTTCACTGACCATCTGGGGCCCGCATTGACCACCTGGAGCCTACACTGACCACCTGAGATACCATATTGACCACCTGAAGGCCGCACTGACCACCTGAGAAGCCGCACTGACCACCTGGGGCTCACATTGACTACCGGGGGCCCACACTGACTACCTGAAGCCCGCATTGACCACCTGAGAGCCCTCACTGATCACCTGAGAGCTCTCACTGAGTGCCTGAGAGGCCGCACTGAGCGCCTGAGAGCCCATACTGGCCCCCTGACAGTCCGCACTGACCACCTGAGAGCCCTCAATGACCACCTGAGAGCCCTCAATGACCACCTGAGAGGCCGCACTGACCACCTGAGAGCCTGAACTGACCACCAGAGAGCCCGTCTGAGAGCCCACGCTGGCCCCCTGAGAGCCTGCACTGGCTCCCCCTAAACCCCGCACAGCTCTCCTGAGACCCTGGAGACATTAGGCCGCGAACCCAGAGCAACACAGAGTATGTAGTTGCATATTATTCTGCAGTGCTTTACAATGTATTTCTAGTCCACTATAGCTGATGGTATTTTTCTGCAGTGTTTTACAATGTATTGCTGGGATTTGTAGTCCTCCCTAGCTGATGGTATTTTTCTGCAGTGCTTTACAATGTATTGCTGGGATTTGTAGTCTCTCTTCAGTTTGCTCAGGTGAGATTTGAAAATGAGAGAGAGATGCTGATTGGCTGCAGTGCAAATCTGCTCCAGATTTTGTCTGCTCCAGTTTTGATAAATTCCCCCCCTTAATGTTGTTGCTTAATTCATCCAAAAAGAAGGTGAATTCATATAAGTTAGCTTATGTTCCCGGTTGGATTTTTCCATTATGGCGATTGCAGCAGAAGTAATAAGACAGGTGGTGGATAGACATGTGCATGGCCTGCGGCCGATATGGCCACCGCTCGTTCAGCGTGTGACGTCACACTGAAAATGCAGAGCAAGCGGCAGCCATGTTCCGCACTTGTTCTTTGAGTGTATCTTGGTATACACCAAGATGGCGGCGCCCATTATGCAAACTAATTTATGTATGCCCGAATATAGTTTTCGTATATTATGCATATAATCAATTTGTTATTTCGGATTCGGACAAACTGCCTTATCTACTGAATTTAGTTGATTTGCAGGTTCGTCCGAATCCGAATGCACATGTCTAGTGGTGGAGTGGTGATGAAGGTGCCATGCCAGGAACTTCAGCAGGGAGATGTTGCCACTGGAGTCCCCGAGAGATGTAGGATCCTAGTAGGTTCTGAGGCCCATCTTCAACGCATAACTGAGATATTATTTTTGGGTGGACTGCATTTTTAACTATGTACAGAGATAGTAGACAAAAAACAAACTTTCTAGGTAAGAAATAGAAAAGCTAGGAATACCCTCAATGTGACCGAGGCATATGCTTTTAGAAGGTAAAGTCACACGTTCACACAACCAATGTACATTCACATAACCAATCAATTTCTCAGATTTAGTAGATTTTTTTTTTAAATGTTATATTAATGCCGCAAATCAATCATGACTAAGCAAATGTGTTAACTTATTCACATGCAGGTATATTTCACAGCTCCAGTGGATTTGATAAAAGTAAGGTTGCAGAACCAGACTGATACATTGCAGAGCCATAAAACAGGAAGCAATATCCAGGCTAAATACCGTGGCCCAGTATACTGTGCTGCAAGCATATTCAGAGAGGAAGGCATCACTGGTCTCTACAGAGGGTCTACTGCATTGGTTCTGCGTGATGTACCTACGGTTGGAATCTATTTCTTGACTTATGAAGTACTTAGCAAATGGATGACAAGCAATGGAGAAATGCCAAGTTAGTATGGATGTTTTCAATCACCAAAAGGAGTCATAGGTCAGTGATGGCAAACCTTTTTGAGTGCCCAAACTGGATCACTAAAACAACTTATGTGTCTCAAAGTGCCAGCCCTGCAATTAGACCTAAATACTGATGATTTATTTTAGAAAAATACTTCATACAACTGTCTGAACTAATTATGTGCCTAAATCTTAGAAGAAAAATACAATACAAGGGGTTTTAACTACACTACAGAGTGACATGTACCTTTGTACTGTGATAATGAGTGAAGTGTTCCATTGCAGTGTCCTACTAAAGTACATGTCACGCAGCAAACTGCAAGGGAACCGTCTCTCTACAGCTTGGAGTCAGTGGTGGAGCACCAGGGCCCAGATGCGACTGCTATGACCCTGATAGTTCTGAACTAATCTCAGCAATACATTATACAACAATGCAGAATACCGCCAACTATAGATTACTAGATATCCCAGCAATACATTATACAGCAATGCACAATACCAACTATAGAGGACTACATATCCCAGCAATACATTATACAGTAATGCAGAATACCGTCATCTATAGAGGACTACAAATCCCACCAACACATTATACAATAATGCAGAATACTAGACATGTGCATGGCATAAAAATTTGTTTTGGACTAAACAAATGAAAACTAAAAACATTTTCATTTGTTTCGACAAAGGAAAAAAATGTTAATGCCGTTTCAGATTTGGAAGCAACGAGCCTCCGAATCCAAAACCGCACAATAAACTGCAGAAGGAGCAGCGGCCATATTGGAGATATTGCAGAATACCACCTATCAGCTATAGAGGACTGCAAATTCCCAGCAATACATTATACAGCAATGCAGAATAATATGAAGCTGCATACTCTGTGTTGCTCCCGGGTGGAGGCCTGATGTCTCCAGGGTCTCTGGAGGGCTATGTGGGCTCTCTGGTGAGCTGTGCAGGCTCTCAGGGGCACTGTGTGTGGGCTCTCAGGGGCACTGTGAAGTTCTCAGATGGGCTCTGCTGGCCCTCAGGTGGGCTGTATGGGCTCTCTGGTGGGCTGTATAGGCTTTCAGGTGGACTGAATGGGCTCTCAGGGGGGCTGTGTGGCTCTTAGGGGGGCTGTGTGGATCTCAGGATGGCTGTGTGGCTCTCAGG
>NW_017306421.1:88215-95615 GCF_000935625.1 Nanorana parkeri | reverse complement strand
CTCTCAGGTGGTCTGTATGGGCTCAGGGGGGGGCTGTGCGGACTCTCAGGGGTGCTGTGTGGCTCTCAAGGGGGCTCTCAAGTGGTCTGTATGGGCTCAGAGGGGCTGTGCGGCTTTTGGGGGGGCTGCGCGGCTCTCAAGGAGGGATGTGTGGATCCCAGGGAGGGCAGTGAGGCTCTTACGGGGTCTGTGCGGCTCTCAGGGGAGGCTGTGTGGCTCTCCTGGAGGGCTGCTGCGGCACTCTAATTTAAATAGATCCAACCACCCCGGATCGCCTCGGTATGCGATCCGGGCTAGTCACAATCAGGCATATTAGACGGCCACTTGCTGTGGCCTCTCGGGGTCCTAGTGAGGAGCAAGCAGCCGTCTAATATGCCTGTTTAGAGGCCGCCACTGACTGATTGTGACCGGCCCAGATCGCATACCGAGGCAATCTGGGATGGTCGGATCTATTTTCAGGGGTGGCCCCTGTGCTCATCCAAATGTGTGCTCGCGTGCCAGCAGAAAGGGTCCCGCGTGCCATTGATTCGCCACCACCAACATAGGTCAATTCACCAATGTGTTTTATAGGTCTCATATAATAATGTCAACAGGCTGGACATAACTAAGCCATTGCCAAATAAAACATAGTTCTACACATGATTCCTATACAAGGGATATCTTTGGATAACCCCCTTTTATAATAACAACATAATAACAATGTATAGAGGACATTTGGGCTGACTTTAGAGGTGGCAATAGGGTTTACACCCTAAAGCAACACAATTTAAAATCAGTTCAGTTCTGTCAATTAAAGTGACACTAAACTCAAGAGTTAAATCTTAAAAATACATTCAGGTACCCTAACTTTTTACAAAAATGTATCTTATTTGTGGATCACTCGACTGTAGAACCTCAAATCATCTGTGAATTGGTGCTGACACTGTCGTTCCTTCTGGACGGTGGCTTCTTTTGTTTTCCATGTGTGTGTTGTAAAGAAGTCACCGCTCCAATCTCACTCCCATGATGGACTACAATCTCAAAACAAATTAGTGAACTAAACGTGAGATTGTAGTCCATCATGGGAGTGAGCTTGGCGCGGTGGCTACTTTACAAGACACAAAGGGACCATGTATAACAAAAGTAGCCACCCTCCAGAAGGAAGGACAGGCATGAATTCAGAGATGATTTGAGGATCTACAGCGGAGTGATACCCAAATAAGATATAATCTTGTAAGTAGTTAGGGTACCTGAATGTATTTTTAAGATTTAACTCCTGAGTTTATGGTGATCAGGGCAATCAGGGGTGCCGTACCTTTCCAAGACCAATTTGGTAACCAGTCGCTGTCCAGAATGAGCGAAACTCGTTATCACTTTCGATTCCTCGCAGGCGGTCACAGGTGGAGTGACAGGTGTCACTCCACCTGTGACAGGAGGCGGTGCTGTAGAGGAAGCATCGGCTTATGCGGCTCTGCTCCCTCCGTTGCCGCCTCACTTCCTCTAGCGCTGCCTTCGTTGGCACCGCTGATTCTCTCCCGCGGCTCTTCAAGTTCCCCCTTATGCCACCACCGGCCCTGGGAAAGGTCAAAACTAGGTCTTATTTTCGGGGTAGGTCTTATGTTTTAACAATTCCCAAAAATAGTACTAGGTCTTATTTTCGGGGTAGGTCTTATTTTCGGGGAAACATGATATCTGTCAGGTAGATATCACTAAAGTTGTGGATGTAAAAGCAACATACTTTTCCTATCCATTATCTATTACATGGCACTTGTAATGGGAGCCAGGATTGTTGCTGCACAGATGACAGTAAGCTTTGTCTTTCATTCTGAAGCAAAAGAGGAATTTGTACACAGATACTAACTCTTATTTTCTTTTTATTTACCTTTTCAGGTTCGTGGACAATGCTATTTGCTGGCGGTTGTGCAGGAACTGTGGGGTGGGCTGCAGCAAACCCAATGGATGTTATAAAGTCTCGCTTGCAGATGGATGGCATGTATAAAGTGCAGTATCGGGGAATGTATGACTGCATTCAGAAAAGTATTAAACAGGAAGGGCTCCGTGTGCTGTTGAAAGGTCTCACCGTTAACAGCTTGAGAGCCTTTCCTGTCAATGCAGTGACTTTTCTTAGTTATGAAAAACTTCTTCAGATCTTATGAGAAACGATGACCATATATATCCAGGAATATAGTATACCCTTTGTTGGTACACTAATGGATTTGTATTAAAAATAGTTTTTTTCAACCATTTAAAAAAATAGAATTCATTAGTAAATAAAAAAGATGCAACATTCCACTTAATAGGTATCTGCACATTATTTGCATTATAATGCAGATTTCATCAAAGTTATGTCTAAAGGAAGTTAAATACGTCTCACAGTCAGGTTAGATACTACATCCTAATGCCTACTAAATTTGAAGCTATTCAACATGGAACTATGGCAGTATAAGGGCCATGTCAGATGAGCAATCTTGTCACTGTTGACAACCTAGTCTCGCTGGCCGGACCAGCAAGACGTCTCTCCGTCTCTGCTACTTTGCTAGCATGCATATGCAGTTCTATGGGCCAGCAAGGGAGCAAAACCCATTGGGATACAAGGGTTTCCTTACCTAATTGATTCTGTAGTTGGTGATGTGTTGCCAGTATCAGAATGGCCCATCCATTAGGCCCTAAGGTTTGAACTACAAGGGTGATTAAATCCCTTTGCTATTAAAATATGTTTTTATTTGTTGGCAGTAATCTCATTTGTAGCATACTTATATCACTGCAATGCCAATAAGTCACAGTTAAATCTTTCCGTAGCAGAGAGTTTTTAAAACTGAAGTAAAAACTCTCCGATTTCGCTGTTTCCCAGCAGGAAGCTCATTAGAAATTTTCAATAAACATTATTAAATCCTTCCTTAAACATGCCAATGTTGTTTTCTGCAGTGTTTTTATTTACAATATGCCTATTTGCACATGCGCACTGTATACTTTATTCAAGCCACGCCTCTGGTGAGAACAGTTGCCAATGTCAGGTGCCAATGTCTCTTGTCAGCTCTCAACCAAACTTTCAAGCCCTCAGATGCCTACTGTAATAGCTGATCATGTGCAGTACCAGAGGCGTCCGAGGCTGGGTTTCACTCGGAGTGGAGACCGGGTGACACCCCGCTGTGACGTCATCGCGCATGTGCGTGACGTTGCCACGTGCGCGATGACGTCATCGCGCATACGCAGTTGTCTTATTGACGCCTCCTGGCGGGCATCTTGGTGGTGGACGCTGGCAGAGAGAGGAGGGGACGATCACCTGGGGGGGATGAGGAATGCTGCCAGGTCCCCTCCTCTCTCCTGACACTGTCGGGATCTCGGTCCGTGACCGAGTGCCCGATCTTTCATAGGGGGTGACAACAAAATGACTGTCACTAATGGAAATGATAAACTGAAAAATAGGCTGCCAGCACTATACTGTGCTATAACATACCCTATACCCAAATACAAAGAAACAAATAGTGCAACGATAATGCAAAGTGTTACAAAATGTTACAAAGTGTTACAAAGTGTTACAGATGTACCTGAGAATGTCGCACTGATTTAACACGTAGGGTGGAGTCTAGAAGCATCATAGCCGCAAAGGGAGGTTCTGGTTTTTTGCTTATTACCGCACGCTGGAGTGCTCATTGAGAAAGAGCTTGATCCTTCTCCGCTGCTTTACTTGATTTGGATGACTATTTTATTCAGCGGGTTAAATACACGTTGTTCTTTGTAGTTACTCTAATTGAGTAGTTTTAATTTTTTTGCAATTTTAATAAAATGTACGGTTTTACGCTATGTTCCGTTTCCGTCTCCTATCTTTGAGCATTGCTTGATTCACGCTAAGCTGAGGGAGTCTCCATTGGATTAATGAAAATCACTGTGATCCACCCAATCCCTGGAGAAAGGGAATATTAACATTACGGGACATTCTAAAGTACTTTTAGATATGGTCTAGTTGGTAAGGTGAGCAAGTTTTCTTGCATGACTGTTCCACACCTTCACCTTCGATCACCTTATCTTCACACTTAAGAAGTTCATCATGAAACCGGATGGCGAGTCATTACCCGCCCTCCGGCTTCCTGGTTGGCCAGAAAGTTGACTCCATGCTTTCTCGACACCTGGTGACGAGGGAACATGAAGCCGGCTTCCCGGCTAATCAGGAAGCCAGGCGGCAAGTCAGTGCACGCCACCCGGCTTCCCTAATGGGACTTCCGGTATCAGTATTTGTTATCGGCGAGTACCGTGAAAAAATATCGGTACTCGATACCAAAAAAAACAATGGTATTAGTGCATCCCTAATATATACTTACATTGGGCCAAGGTGGACCAATGTAAGTACAGTATACATAAATATGTATACCTGTAGTTCACCTTTAAAGTGTCACTAAATGCTAAAATAAAACATTAATCCAGCATACAGTACTAAAACACATCTGTTTATGAGAATCAGCAAACTACTTTATAATACCATTTTTTTCTCTCCTAAATCTGCTCTCCGCATGCCCCCACTGAGGCTCTTGTCCATTTAGTTCCACTTTGTGGGCACAAGCAGTGCACATATATTGCAGTCACGTGCAGCGCTCTACTCAAATTCCCAGTATATTTTATTTGTCTAATTCTGCAAAGAAGGCAATCTCGGGAAGCAATTTCTCGCATTGTTTCATGGGAAGTCTCCTAAACACAACATGTAAATAATTGCTTCACTCATACAGATGTGAGTGAATAGATAGCTGGCACCCCACCACACACAACTATTTTTACATCTTTGGCTGCCATTCCTGATCTGATCAGAATAAACAGTTTGATCCTTGATGGCTAACCTAAGCATCTTCCTTTGGAGAAATAGCAAGAGAGGCAGTTGACTCCCCTACCATAAAACAGCCCTTTCTAACATATTTCATAATGTACCTGTAGGAAGAATCCAATGAATTCATAGATTGTAAAATGTGTGTCCAGCTTTTTACAGATGCATCTCTCTGGATGCAGTTTTAAGGCAACCACTTTGCTAAGTATAACATATCAACAAGTACTTTGATAGGTACCTATCTGCACTCACTGCAAGAGATAAAGCAGAAATGAGAGCAAGTGGTATTTAAATGGGGACATTGCTTGATCTGTCTTCTGAGCATGTCTTCTTGTAAACATGTGCAAGGGCTCTGAGCTTACCTTTGTGAACCATCAGAAAACAAAACTCTAAAAGCGATTGCAAGTGCTATGCATCTCAACATGGCAACATTTTCTGAGCTTGTAAAGCCATCAAATAATCTTGACTATGGATTGGGTTAAAGCATCAAAAATAAGCAATCCTAAATCATACAGTTTTTTTTGCTTGGGAAAATATAAAAGTGTTTGACCCCGACGTGATTTGAACACGCAACCTTCTGATCTGGAGTCAGACGCGCTACCGTTGCGCCACGAGGTCTTCCCATGTAAGTGTGCGGGCTGCTTCCTATAACTGACTATGTGATGAACGGCGGTGTATGTTTCCCACTCGGCTCGATTGGCGACTATTAAATCATATCAGCTGTGTGTTACTGGTGCTCTTTTCATGTATGCTTCAGTTCTATATTTTCGTTCTGTATTTCAAGTCAAGCTCATCGGTTAGTGTTATACCATCGACGTGCTCTTTTGTTCTCATGGTCGGAGAAGCTGATATGTAAAGTAAATGATTACAGATAGTACGAACTACACATTTCAAATATAAAACCTGATATAATAAACATGCTGAACTAAAGCAAACGTGTTATATGAAGACATTTCTGAAATACAATACACCAGCACATGAGGACACTGGAAATCAGAGCCGACAGGACAGTTCCAGCCAGGTCCTTTCAGTAGTTTCCGTAGTGTAGTGGTTATCACGTTCGCCTCACACGCGAAAGGTCCCCGGTTCGAAACCGGGCGGAAACATGTTTTCATTTTTCTCCATTCCTTTATACTGCCACAACATTAAATGTGTCACAGATTTTATGGTTAATGTTTTTATATATTTTGTTACATTACTCATGTAAATACTGTTGGAATTTCACACCTGATGATGGAACTTCACATTTCTGTGTAGGGATATAGAAAGTAATTATGGAATCTGACATCTGGTGTTGGAATTTCATAAAAACAAAAAGACATAAACAGCGCTCTCGGATGGGGGCCCTAAGAACGGGGGGCTAACTGAAAAGCATGCAGCCCTGGGGAACAGGAGGAGAACCTGTGGGTGTAAAGCGACAAAGGGATACAAAGGGCGCAAAGCCAATGGACAACTAACTAACTTAGCAGACCGTGGTAGAAAAATAAATGGATAAGCACTTACATTTAGATCGTGGGACCAGAGGATGGACGGCCAGTGTAGAGGATCGGGACATCCGTGGTGTGTGCCCGAATCTGGTGTGTCTGGGGACGTGCATTCACACAGGGAGAGAAGGCTGTGACCGAGGAGGGGGGAATGGGAGCTCAGTCCGTGGCACCGCTGTGTGAGTCCGGGAGCTGAGCGGTGTGAGGGAGAATCGGCGGTGTCAGATGCAGGCTGTAGATACTGATGCTCGGTCACTGTCAGCGCAGACTGGGGCAGTGTGCGGGAGCCGGTGTCTGGAAGTATCGGCTGTCAGTCAGGTCTGTGATGGGATGAGGGTTGTAACGGGATGGAAGGGCGGAGAGCAACGCGTTTCGAGGTGTCCCCTCTTTTCCAAGCTTCGTTCTACCTGAGCTTGAATAAGAGGGGACACCTCGAAACGCACACCAGATTCGGGCACACACCACGGATGTCCCGATCCTCTACACTGGCCGTCCATCCTCTGGTCCCACGATCTAAATGTAAGTGCTTATCCATTTATTTTTCTACCACAGTCTGCTAAGTTAGTTAGTTGTCCATTGGCTTTGCGCCCTTTGTATCCCTTTGTTGGAATTTCATGCATGCCAATAGGTCTATAGCAAGTGTAAATGCACAGCTGCAAGACCCACACTTCATATGCCCAAGTGTTACCAATCATCTTGTGACTTTATAAATGATATACTTAGAGCAGACAAGAGAGTGTGTATCAGCATCTAAGCTACATAGTAAAATATTGTCTCTGAGGAACCATTGCTTGGGATTCATAAAAGGTATTGTAGACACACATTACAATGCTGTACATTGCTGCCATTGGTTGTATTAAAAAAATGTATCTCTCTCTCCCCCACCCCTCCCCCCCCCTCCCAACTAATCGATAATGAGAATTGTTGCCAACTATTCTCATTATCAATTATTAGGGATGCACCAATACTAGTATCGGTGCCGATACCGAGTATTTGGGCAAGTACTTGTACTCGCCCAAATGCTCCAATGCCTAGCCCGATACTTCCTGTATCAGGAAGCCAGGCAGCGTGTAATGACGCGCTGCCTGGCTTCCTGATTGGTCACAAAGCTGATAATAATGAAG